>NW_014577152.1:443460-445485 GCF_000485595.1 Priapulus caudatus
CTTAGCTCTTAGCACTCTTAGCACTCACTAGCACCCAGATGAGCCCAGCCGCTCTGCGGCTCTTGTTTCAATCATTCCCACCTAAAAATCTCACTCAAGGCTTGCTCAAAACTCGCGCGATGTACACATTGATTATCGTAAGAGCGCACGGCTATCACATGCACAAAACAAACACACTTACCGTAAGAGCAAACGCCCACGTACATGTACATGTATAAATATACAGCCATATTAATACGAATATTTCACAAATACATACTCACTTGTTGATGCTGTAAAAACTACAAAGGAATAAAAGATATATACATTGTACACTATATGAATAAACAAAAATGTGTGTGTGTGCGTGCGTGTGTGTGTTGTCCGCTATGACTCCGGACAACTCGTTCATTAACGAACAACTTTTACTAGCGGACGTTAGCGAAACGCGCTACCTCGCTATGCACTCGCAATCGATCGAGCCCCGTACTTCATTCAAAAGCGCTGCTGCCGCGCACATGTAACAGCCCTAGGCATACAACGCCGCGAGTGTATCGATCGTTACAGCCCTAGATCTCGGCACAAAAGAAACAAACATAAACCGAAGTGGTAAAATTTCGGTTTTATTTCATTTTATTTCCATTTCATATAAACCATAAAACACGACAGTTTGTTACAAATAATCAATCGTAGCAACGAGTAAGTACATTATTACATGCATAACCCTAGCTCTAGTACTATAGCCCGCGTTCATTAACTGCCGCAGGGCTAGTATAGCCCTGCGGCAGTTAATGAACGCGGGCTATAGTACTAGAGCTAGGGTTAAGCATAAAATGTTCTAAAAAGCAGGGTTATAGCATAAAATGTTCTATAGCCGCTATAGAACATTTTATGCTAGATTTCGCAACTGCGACCTGTTACCACCTGTTCCCACAAAAAATGGATCGCAAAATGCAAAATGATCGGGCTTTTTAACACTTATTTATCTACATTACTCATTTATCCATTTATTACTCAAAGTCAGCACTACTGGCAATTCCGTTTGAAATATTCTGGCGTGCGCACGCGTGACGTCACCGGTATTGTATATATACATGTACCGGATATCTGGCAAAACACATGGCAGCTATGGTGCATGTATATACAATACCGGTGACGTCACGTGTGCGCACGCCAGAATATTTCAAACGGAATTGCCAGTAGTGCTGACTTTGAGTAATAAATGGATAAATACATGGTGTAAAGTTGTGGAAAGTGTTCAAAAATATAGGTGAGATGTCCATATAAGCCTGATCATTTTGCATTTTGCAATCCATTTTTCGTGGGAACAGGTAGTAACAGGTTGCAGTTGCGAAATCTAGCATAAAATGTTCAATAGCCCTGCGGCAGTTAATGAATGCAGGCTATAGTACTAGAGCTAGCATAACCCCTACTGAACTGCATAGAAATGCTGTGTTTGAGCATAACTCTCATATCCGGCTAAATCCCATATCCGGATGGGTGCCAGTCCCGACGTGGCCGGATATATGTACTTTGATCTAGTGGCATGTAGGGCTGTCATTGGTATCAAATACTTTCGATTCGATTATTGATTTTTTTTTCCGATATTTTGATCCGATTCGATCCGATTCGATTTAATAATTATGTAATAAAACATGAGCCGTGAAAGTACAGTAAACTCATGTATTGTGTTCTAGTTATGATAACTATGCATTTTATACATTGCTGTGCTTAAATGCAACATGGGAGAAGTATATTTACCTGAATTCAACCAGATTGACCTGGCGTCGCGGCGATGGCGAAGCAGCAGACATGCTTTTATGGTAGACAGATTTTATTATAGAGATCAGTGAGATCTCATAGATTTATACGCACCAGAGACAATAGAACACCACAGTTATTGATTGTTTCTATGCATGCGCCCTGCACTACTTCCGATAATTGCGGCGCTCAGTCAAAAATGCTACCGATGCTTCGCTGGCTACATTTTAGAAAAAAAAAAAAAAAAAAAAAACTATTGGATCGCTATTTTTCGATTTATTTCGA
>NW_014577152.1:445832-498751 GCF_000485595.1 Priapulus caudatus
AAACAAAAACCTTATTGTACGCATTTTTCGATTATTTCGATATCGATATCGGAGCCACAATCTATCACGACTTTATCGAATACCGTGCCCACGATGACATCCATAGTGGCAGCACTATAAGACTTTGTCAATTAAATAAATCATCATCTCATCCCATAACCCTTCTTAATATCATGAATAATAATTTTTTCTGGTTCAATCCAACAGACACACTCTGTGATAGCACAATCAGTGTGTAGTTAATGTCTCTGTTATGACACTTAGTTTATGTTAGTCATAGTGTTGCTCTCCAGTAAGGATTACAACCTGGAATAGGCATCACACTATAATAATTACGCGGTTGCCATCAACCTATGACAGAATTAGGTAACAGTTGTTATTAAAATTTATTATGACAACCTTTTGTCTATTCCTGGTATGATTATGATCTTCGTTAAATTGCATGATAAAATTTTTAATGTCTTCAATGTGCTAGGTCTTGGTCGGTTCCAGCTGGTTGATCAAGTAAAACATGCCACCAGTGACTTGAGTATGACACCAGCATTTTAATGCATTCACTATTACTCTGCAGGCCCTTGTAACATCGTTATGACTGCATTGAATAGGAGTCTGAAAGAGACATGGCTTCAAGTGCCAAAATACGCTTGCTTTCGTGGCGTTTTGGATGGGCCCAAGGCTTTTTATAAGAAGTATATGCAATTAAAAATGGCATGATTGCATTGTTTGTAAGAATTTATTGCTGTTGGAAATGTGGGAATAGTTGCCATTAAAAGCCGCATCGGAGGCAAAATGCCACGAGAAGACAGTGAATCTGTCAATAGCAGTGATCAGGTAGAGTGTGGAGACCATTGAAACATCTAATCTGTCAAAGCAGTGATCAGTAGAGTGTGGAGACCATTAGAAAAATTAATACATGTATGGACATGGTGGGAAGGAGACGCATGTTTACATAATTATGTTGTCTCAGTACAGTATTTTCATCATTTAAGCATAGTTTTGAATCATCATGGAAAATAAAAATTTGTCATGAAAAAGTAATGAAATGTCTAAAGTAAGTTTGTGTATTGGCCAATTAAAACAAAACAAAAATTATTTTGTTTCGCAAAAAAAAAATCTAATTCGTTCCACAAAAACATATACACAAAACAGAATATACAATTTATACATACACACATCTTGTCAAAACAAAATGAAAAAGATTTTTCACCTACCTACCTAATCGGTACCCAGAGAGGCGAGTAGGTAAAGGGGAAACAAACAATTTTTTAAGGGTGGCCTCATGAAAAATGTGATATGGAAGGTTGATGAAAATCTCATGGAATTTCGTAATGAGATTTGCATGTCACGAACCTGTAAGAAATGGTTTTATGACAGGTGGTCTGCATAGTTTGAGAATTAGGAAGTTATACTTATAATATAATTTATAGGCGAATCAAGCCAAAACCTGGGGATTGTATCAGATTAGCTAGAAGAAGGTAGTAAGAAGGGCTATATAGTTCTAGAGCTAGCATCAGATATGCATGCATCATGTATTTGTGTGCATAGATGTAGGCAGGCGCGATGAGATTATGGAATTTTATATATATAAATGTGTGTGTGTGTGTGTGTGTGTGTGCGCGCGCGTGTGCGTGTGTGCACGTGCGTACACGTGTGCACCTGCACGTGTTTTAATAACTTTTTTTCAATAATCATTGTCGACAGATATCGAATGTGTCTGTTAGCAAGCATGAGTATCTTCTGCAGATTTCTGCATCTTCGATTTTAAAATGAATATTTTTACGATTGCAGGGTTCTCCCCAGGATGAAATTGAAACAGGGGGGAGGGGGAGGGGGAGGGGAAACTAGGGGGGTCCGGGGGTCGTGTTTTTTACCGTAATGCGTAAAATCGCCACCACACCATAGACGGTATTTGGGGTACTTGTATATAAGACAGCCGAGTCGGTACAGTTTGTGTTAAGGTTTGGGACAGGGTGACTGTTTGTACTTGTGTGTGGTCTGCAGTGCATGCGTAGTGTAGGACGTTTACTCATTAGTGGTATCGTAAAAATACACGCGTCCGGGGGCCTGGTCGAATAGGAATTCTTGATGATCGATTCCCGCGCTTTCAAACTTTTATTGTGGTGGAATTTAATCAGGGCGCAACGATTGAAACGTGGGGGGAGTTTTCCCAAACGGGGCGGGCGCGCCCAGTTTGCGCAACGTAGGGAGAACCCTGGATTGGTAAGATGGACTGATAAGGGCCCATGGTGGGCGATGGTGGGGTCAGGGATTTCCAAAATTTCTGAGTCGTGTCTGGATTTGCTACTACTATTCCATCTTTCATAAATAAACATACAAATGCTGTTTCTACCTTCAGATGTCGACAAGTATGCAAATGTGAGGAGGGGCATTGGTGGACACAGAGCAAGCTTACCATTGCACTCAAGAAGAACAAAACGGAGATCAGAGGGTTGATGCGAAATTCAATGCCCAGATGACAAACCGCACAGCATCAGGAACAGCGCATTGTCACACGTGCAGTGAATGTGGACGAGTATTCAAGAAAAAGGCTGCATTGCGGCAGCATTTGCTTCTTCATACAGGTGAAAAGCCGCACAAGTGCAGCATCTGCAGCATGGCATTCACGTCACGTGCGGCTATGAAGTCACATGAAAGGTTGCACATAGGAGATAGACCTTACAAGTGTGACATGTGCGACAAGACATTCATACTGCCAGCACATTTGAAAAAACACATGTGCCATCACACGGGAGCAAGCCCATACAAGTGCAACAACTGCGGTGAAGTGTGCGATGGCAAAGAAAGTCTACAAAATCACATGGCGGTCCAGCACGCCTGCGAAAAACCAGCATCGAAAGGTAGCAGCCACACGTGCACAGAATGCAACATGACATTTTTATCGGAAGAAATTCTTGAAGATCACATGTTAGCCCATCGTGGGTTGAAGCAGTTTTCATGCCACATGTGCGACAGAATGTTTTCACGGGCTTCGAACTTCCGCACCCACCTCGGAACGCACGACAGAGGACCCTGGGAATGCTCGGTGTGCGAGAAACAGTTCAAGACGAAGAGCAACCTGACAAAGCATCTACGCACGCACGACGAGGTGAACGCCGTTCCGAAGCCGTACGTCTGCCGATACTGCAGCAAGTCGGTCGCGTCGCGCTCGGCGTTGGAAGAGCACGAGCGAATCCACACCGGCGAAAAGCCGTACGTCTGCAACCTGTGCTTCAAGGCGTTCGTGCAGTCCGGGGCGCTGCGGCAACACATGCGCACGCACTTCGGTGAAAAGCCGCATCGTTGCGAGGTCTGCAATTGGAGGTTCACCGACAAGGGCAACATGAGGCGCCACATGAAGACGCACTACCAGAAGAACTCGCGGCGGCAGAAAAATTCAGGCGAGCAGGCTGCTGCTGCCGCGCTGTCTCCGAACGAATTCGCCGGAGAGCCGGGCGAGGAGGAGGAGGAAGCAGCGTATGAGGGCATGGATGAGTCTGCATTCGTGAAGCCGGGACCACGCAGTAAGAAGCAGGCAAACATGCGGAGATACCTGTGTCCCGTGTGCGACGCTACGTTCCCCGTGGCGGTCATCCTGCAGCGCCACATGAGGACGCATCGCTATGCGGTCTCGCGGAAAGAAGTGGAAACGCTGATGCGTATTGACAACCGGCCGGTCAAGGAGGCGGATGGCGCCGGGGGGAGTACGGCAGAAGACCCGGATGATGTTAAAAAAGAGCTGAACGAGTCTGAAGCTCTCATCTCTGGTGTACAGTTGCCTTTCATGGCAAGCAACATGCTAGACACCACAAACGGTCTGGCTGCGGCAGTTAACGATGAACAGTTTATCGATACTGTGAACGATCACGCGTCGTCAAAGCAGGAAGTTGAAAATGCGAGAGACATGGATATACGAATGAATTTGGAAATGCATAATTTCATACGAGAACAAAGTTTAGTGTCTGCTTCGAGTGCTATCGTCATGGAGACCAACGTTCCTCCGCAAACTACACATCAGTTTCCAGCAGGTGAAGAACAGTCTCAGCTTCACATGAATAAAGATGCTTATCAACATGCCGCAACTGATCTGCCATCTAACCCGTTTAAATATTCATGTAAAGAAGCGCATAAATCTCCTATTAGTGATCTAAATTCTCAACTGCATTCAGGGAATGGGGACCCTTCAAGCCTCGCAAATCGAGACTTGTTCCCGCCTGGCAGAGATCAAAGGCTTGTTCATCACAGTGCGGAGCAAGGTCTGGTGGCACACAGTCCAGAGCAAGGTCTCATACCTCGCAGCGCAGAACAAGGACTAGGGCAGCCTAGTAGTAGAGATCAGAAGCTGCTACAATCTAGCACAGATCAACCTAATAAAGACCAAGGTCTAACACAACCTAGCAAAGATCAAAAGCGGCAACAACCTAGCACAGATCAAGCGTTAATGCAACCTTGGACGGATAAGGGACGTGGTTCTCTACAGCTTCCCACAGACGAAGCAAATGAAAGTGGCGAGTCGTCCAATCCGGACGATAAAAAAGATGGCAAAGGGTTTCCTTACCAGCTGAGAGCTAGGGAGAGTGAAAATGCGGAGGAGCTTGTTTGCAACACGTGCTCGGCTGTGTTCAAACAACGGAGTTCTCTCAACCGGCACATGTACACTCACTCAGAGAATAAACCATATGAGTGCGACACGTGCGGCAAGGCGTTCACAGCTAAGCATCTCCTCACCACTCACGAGAAGATTCACACCGGCGTGAAGCCGTTCCAGTGTGGAAGCTGCAAGACGACGTTCACGCGTTCGTACAGCCTCCACTACCACATGAGGAACCACTGCTCGGGGAAACCCAAACTCAAGGTGCCGAGCCACCTCTGCAAGAGCAAGGGCATGAGTCCATACTTTGCGAACATGGCGCCGGTCGACCCCACGTCGCCGCTGAGCTGCTCCGTGTGTCTGGAGACGTTCCGCAACCACAAGCGCCTGCAGGAGCACTTCGCGCAGAAGCACGCCGACGACGAGATGCACCGCTGCGGCCGCTGCAACGCGATGTTTCGCGACCCGCAGCTGCTGCACAAGCACGCGCTCACGCACGCCGTCGACAACTCGCAGAACCGCTGCGGCGTCTGCAGCATGTCGTTCGACACGTTCGACCAGCTGCAGAAGCACCTGCCGTTTCACACCGTCACCGAGATGCGGCAAACCGTGCAGCAGCGCAAGCGGCATCCCGCCGTGCTGAAGGAGATCGAGTTATCCTGCAGCCTCTGCGATGCGAACCTCTCCGGCCGCAACGAGCTGTTCGATCACATCGAAGCAGCGCACGGCATCAAGAAGGGCAGCTGCAGCTGCAACATGTGTGGGAAGACGTACAGCCGGCCCGACAGCCTCTACAAGCACCTGCGCACGCACAGCGGACAGAAGCCGTACAAGTGTGACGAGTGCGATGCTGCGTTCAGCCTGCGAGGCAGCCTGTGCAGCCACATGCAGACGCACACGAAGCCGTACGTTTGCCACGTGTGCGGGCACGCATTCAGCCGACACTACTCGCTGAAGACCCACCTGCCGATCCACGGCGACGACCAGGCGTTCCAGTGCGAGTTCTGCGGCACTACGTTCAAGCTGTACAAGACTCTCGCCGCACACCTCAAGGAGCATGCGAAGGAGAAGGGAGGCGGCGATGGAGCGGCGGCGGCGGCAGCGGCGGCGGCGGCGGCAGCTGCGTGCGTTGCCACGGAGACGAGGAAGCAGCGCAGCAGCGTCGCCGCGCCGACGGAGCTTCCGTGCGGCCGCTGCGAGGCGCGTTTCACAGACGCGGCGGCGCTTCAGAAGCACACACTGCAGCACGCGGGAGAGGACGCGTACGAGTGCTTCGTGTGTCGTCAGGTGCTGCCCGACGCCGCCATGCTGCCCGCGCACATGGCCAAGTACCACAGCAACAACGAGACGTTCCACTGCGGGCTGTGCGGGGGCGCGGTCGGGGACAGGAGGGCCCTCGACGAGCACGTCCTACTGTGTAGCAGTCGGCAGCACGCATACCACCGCGCGGAGGCGCTAGGGATGCACTCACCACCGGGCATGGACGCCCTCGGTATGAGCATGAATGGAATGTGCCAGGCGGCGGGCATGCTAGGCGGGCGCGCTGAGGACTTTCGACTGGGCAGTAACATGCCCAGTCGCCATTCCTCACGGTTCCCATTTCAGTCGGGGTGTGGGTGACGAATCTATAGCGGAATTAGTGTGGGAGTCGTTTTGGATCGTTAATGCGTATACCAATCCGTGACCGTGGTTATAGGAAGTTGCTACTTTTTTTCTGTCATTATTTGAGTGTTCTTAAAATGTGTGCTACTGTGTTTGGGAAGAATGCGAGTTAGTAAGTTTATATAGTAGTAGCTGTGCGCAGGTAACGACATATAGTAGACAACAGGACAACTTATCTCTATGAATGTACTTCATAAAAAGTCAGTGCTATTTTATTGTGTTTTTTTTACTATATGATGTTCGTCTTAGAACAATTCGGCCTTCTATGTGTATACTTGTGCTAAGGTTGTGTATACGGAGACTGTTGTGCAAAGAGAGTTAGCAAAACGACTTCTATTTATCATCAGTTGTGCTTCGCACATATTCTTAGCAGCTCTGTTCTCTATGGTCGAAAACGAAGAACTTTTATTAATTAGGTACATGTATATAGTTCACGTTGTCTTCATTCTTTGCTTACATATGTTACAACCGATTTCTACCTTCCTGTATGGGTCCACATTTGTCTGTATTACTGACTTTCTATATATAGTAGAAGCGCGTGCCTGTGTACTTTTCAAGGGAGTTTGTTAGTAACACAAATTTATATGCGTAGCATAAGTATTCATAGATTTATCTCCATGTTTTTAATAGGTAAGCTTGTGTTACAATTTATCAGTACTGTAGTATATATATATATCAGTGTGTGTGCATGCGTGCATATGTGTACTGTATATATATATTTATATTTATATATAGATATAAATATAGATATATATAGATATATTGGTTCGGTTGGTATTATTATGTGCACACTACAGGGCGAGTTTATGATAGATATGTTAGGTACTTATCACGTAATAGTAGATGCGGCATAAATAGCAATTTTACTATTACAAAAATGAAGTAATTATTAGCAAAATTCATTAAATTTGTGTAACAGGTAAGTGCTAAAGCTATTAAACAATGTGTTGTGATCAAATTGTCTTGTTTCAGCAATCGGTTTAGCTATTTAAGTGACCATGATGACAAGTTCAACATGGAAGAAACATTAAAATTGCCATTATATCATCGGAGCCAATGTTTTGGGGCAGTTTGGTGTTGGATACGAGTAGTGCACTTGCATACATATAGCCATATATAGCTTTAGTCTACAAATTAAAATATTTAGTGAATGTGTGTTTGATATATAGTTATAATTAGTGGCATATAAACGGATGCAATAGAAATGGTATTTTTGTAAATTGCTTTTTCGTATAACCTCAAGTTAGTTATCCTTTGAGAAAACCCTTCGAGTAATTTTATCAGTTTACAAATCAGATTTATTCTCCTTGTTTTCAGTTCATTCATTTTACGGAATATAATCGTCTCAGTGGGTTAATGTTACGGACTCACTGTGTGTAGGGTATTGTATATTTAACGAATATTCCTTTCTTGAACAAGTGGTTGACTGTACGTGATTACAATTACCTCAACCACACTGGTTTTCAATATCAATTACTTTTCTTAAAGTATTGTGAGACGATCAATAGAGATTGTAACCATATCATAATTATGCTTCTTGTTAAAATTAAATACTATGTGTAAATCTAGAAATTTACCAGTAATGTTGTACTGTAAACTGTATTTATTTTACATCACTCACACTCACACTGTCACAGTAAAAAGCAGTATTAGCCACGGCCAGCCAGTTATGTTCATGCTGAGATTCTACAATATGGTGGTCAAAAATGAAGTCCTTACACCCATTAGCTGGCCATTTACACAATCCTTTATTTTCAGCTGTTTTAGCAATCCCAACACAGTCATGCTGTGTTTTCATAGCTTGACAAACACGTCTCCGAACAGACTGGTTATTTATTTTTTAATTGATACATTGGGGGGAGGGTACGACCCCCTTCCACGCCTTCTCCCATCCGATTGTAAACAACATCCCTATTAAAATTTCTGGGAGAATGACAGCAGTTGAAGAGCATTTAGCATATTATTCGGAACTTGTAACACAGGCCAGAAATTAAAGCCACATCAAAGTTTCTATGGATTCGTAAGTAGACATAGTTTCATCAGGAGTACAGGAATCGTGTTTTTTGTAAATATTCATTTCTGGATGAATTACATTTTTTAATTAAAATATTGAATTTTTGAAAGGGTGCTAGAACAGTGGTGCGTTGCTGTGACAAAACTGCCTGTGAGCACTTTATCAGTGCTTGGAATAGCAGCCCGTCCGCCAGTCCGGTCTGGTGAATTTTGACAGGACTGGCTAATTACGTATAATAGATTTTACTATAGATTATGTAGTAGAAATCAAAATCTTCAAAATCAGGATAGGCTGTGGTTTCAGGTTTATATCTAAGACTGACTTTATACTATAATTGGGCAAATGTGCACATTTGAGAGCAAAGCAAATACAGTTGTCCACCTTGACCACTTACACCAATTCCTCCACACATTTCACCTTTTTCTTAAAAATCACCAATCAAAAAATATCAAAATGATGAAAACATTATATACCACATTATATACTGGACCAAAAACTTTAGAATCACATCAGATTCAAAAATAATTCATTTACCAGTGTATTGCATTATCATAGCCAGAGTAGAGGTATTTACGTATTATGAGTGTAAGTATCAATACCTTCGCGCAATGAAATAAAATTTACGTGAACCTGTATGTAAATACACTGAGAAAAGATGAAATAATAGAAATCCATTTTCTATGGAACTACACTAAATATTTTCCTTGTTTTAAATAACAAAACCAATACTAACAAAATTACAGACAAGCCAATACTCGATGAATTATCAGAGACAAAATTTCCCTGCAAGTAAAAACTGCCCATTTTACATAATCAGTGCATTCAATTTTCTAGTTTCAGTAGAGCAAATTCCTCTGCCATCTTTATAGCAATATCTACCGACTCAATGTTGGACCCGGTGGCCTGTGCAGCAGCTTCCTTACCACCTCCCTTACCATTCAGTACTCCGCTAACATGCCCGACCCACTCATTAGCTTTCAAGCCTTTAGTGACAAGCTCCTTGGGTACACAACACATGCAGAGAACTTTATCGGTATCCTCATCTGTGCTGAAGAAGATTGCAGCAGTTTTTGGCGAGAGAGCTTTGTACTGCTGAATGGCACCATCTAGTGCCTTCCCGACGGCGCCGGCATTGAAGCGGTGAACGACGACCATCTGCTCCGGTTTCGCGGCAATCATCTGTTTCGCCTCCTCGACGACCCTCTGCAGCATCGCAGCCTTGGCGGCCTTGTCAAGGTCGTCGAGTTTCTTCTTGAGGCCTTTCAGGCTCACCCGCATCTCGTCCTTCTTCCAGGCCTGGATGACCGACTGAGAGATGTCGTCGCCTAGATCCACGATCTTCCTGCTAGCGGCTTTCTGCTGCTCCTTCGTCTCACAGCGCGCGGTAACCTGCTCCTGCAGCTGCGCAAACTGCTGGTTGAGAAGAGTCGCGCGGTGTAGAGCCCTCGTCGCTTCAGGACCGGTGAGGCAGACGATGCGGCGGATGCCCTTGGCGATGGCTTCCTCTGACGCAATGACATAATCGCCGACGTGTCCACTGCGTCGCAGGTGCGTACCGCCGCAGAATTCGACGGACGTCACCGAGCCAGCGGGGCTAGTTGGATCAGCTTGCATGTCTTCGATGGGTATACCGATGGAAACAACGCGGACCGGGTCGGGGTACGTTTCGTCGAACACCGCTCGAAGACCTTGAATTGCCTTAGCCAGTGCAAGAGGGCTGTCCTTTGCGTAAACTTCTTCGTTTTTGGATATCAGTTGTTTCGCAATTTCTTCTGCCTGTTTGACCTGAGCAGCCTTCATGGCACCTTTCGCGCTAAAATCAAACCTCAGTCGATCTGGAGCCACAAGTGAGCCCTTCTGATCTGCCTCGCCTAGCACCTGCCTGAGAGCAAAGTTCAGAATGTGCGTGCCTGTGTGGTTGTTCATGACCAGCTTGCGACGACCTTCGTCTATCTGAACCTTCATCTCATCTCCGACTTTCACGGTGCCCTCCAAGCTTCCGATGTGCAGAATGTATCCGCCTCTCACCTGCACATTCTTCACGCAGAATTCTGTCTCTTCATCGCCAAGCTTCACCAGGAAGCCCTCATCGTATATTTGCCCTCCTTGCTCTGCGTAGAAGCTGGTTCGGTCGAGCAAGATGCCGCATTCCTGATTTGAGACGCTGCCCACAAACTGCTTGTTATAACGCAAAGCGATCACCTTACCGACGCACGACTCAAACTTGTAGGTCGCCTCCTTCGGGTTTTCGCCTTCGTACGTATAGCTGTACTTCAGACTATCGTTTGTAGGAGATACTCCTTGCTGCTGGAGATCACTGATGGCATGCACGTCCAGATTTATCCCGTCGTCGACTCCACCGCCTGGCCCCTGAGAAACCAACTGCGCTTGCTTTTTGGCATCTTCGTATTCGGTCATGTCGACCCTGAAGCCATGCTCTTCCGCCATCAACTCTGTGAGATCGACAGGGAAACCGTATGTGTCGTACAAGCGCCAGGCGACATCTCCCGGCAAGACGGAGGCGTCATTACCGAGCCTCGCGACGGTCCTGTAAAACATCTTTTCGCCGCGTGCGAGCGTCTTCAAAAACTGGGTTTCCTCGTCATTTATAACGTCCTTGATAGCTTCCGGATCCCTGGACAGCTCTGGGAAGGCGTCGCCAAGCAGTTCAACGACGACGTCGATCAGGCTGGCGAGAAATCCGGGCTTCGCCTTTAATTTCTCGTTGGCGTATCGGACAGCTCTGCGCAGGATCCTACGAAGCACGTACCCTCGCCCTGTGTTGTCGGGTGTTCCACCGTCGCTTAGTGAAATCGTCAGCGTGCGCATGTGGTCGGCAATCACCCTGTACGCCATGTCGCAACCGTCCTTGTCGTCTGCACCAACTTTACCCGTGTACGGCCGTGCTCCGGATCCCGCTTCTATGGCATCGAACAGCGCGCGGAACAGATCTGTGTCGTAGTTCGACTGCTTGTCCTGAATGACTGACACCAGTCTCTCCAAGCCCATGCCACAGTCAATGTGCTTCGAAGGAAGCACGCTGAGACACCCACTCGAGTCTCTGTTGAACTGGATGAAAACCAGATTCCAGATTTCGAGTACCTCCGGCACGTCCATGTTAACGAGGTGTGCTGCATTGCGGCCACCGATTCTATCGTAATGAATCTCGCTGCAGGGTCCGCATGGTCCCGTATCACCCATCTCCCAGAAATTGTCCTTCATGTTTCCTGGAAGGACGTGATCTGCAGGTACTCCTAGTTTTAGCCAGATGTCCTTGCACTCTAGATCTGGTTCCAATTGGGCCTTAGTATCGCCCCCAAAATAGGTTACGTACATACGTTCCTTATCAAGTTTGTAGACATCTACAAGCAGTTCCCATGCCATGGCACAAACTTCTTTCTTGAAGTAGTCGCCAAAGGACCAATTACCCAGCATCTCAAAAAAAGTATGATGGTACACGTCTTTACCAACATCATCCAGATCGTTATGCTTTCCACCTGCACGGATACACTTCTGGGAGTTGACAGCCCTTTTTAGCCTTGCCAGTTTACTTTTCGGATCCACAATTCCGAGAAAGATTGGCTTAAATTGGTTCATTCCTGCATTAGTGAATAGGAGAGTTGGGTCATCTAGTGGAACGACAGCAGATGAATGAACGTAGGTGTGCTGATACTTCTCTCTGAAGAAATCTATGAAGATCTGACGGATCTTGCTTCCAGTTAAAGTCTTGTCCATGATTGCAGAAACAAGTCTAAAATAAAAACAATGCCATGAACATTAGACAGCGACTATGGGGGGGCCTATTCATATTGTGATTGAGATATGTAGGGTACGTAGTTGTAGAATTGTACCATCTCTACATAATAATATTTAATCCATGTGGCATGTGCAACATCTCATTCGAGCAGTATCAGATTCATAATCAGGCTGGTGTTTGGAAATTTATAGGCCCCTACAACCATATTTTCATTTACTCAATACAGTTTTTACCGACTCGCCGGTTCCGAGCCAAGTGCCTGTGGCTGTGCTGTGTTGTGACTATGACCATAGAGTGTGGTAATTTTAAATATACTAATTAGATATATACGAGATACATACCTCCACACACAGTCACAGACCTGTCAACGACCTAGGATTCGCTGCTTGTACGGCACGGCACGTCTTATATATATGCGCCGATGTTTCTTGCCTCTAGCCGATTATTGCATCACCTGCTGAACGATATATCTATCTCGAATAATCTATTGCAATATTGAATGCAATCGGTGTTCTGGGTGCAGTGATGTAGGTATACCCGTTAGTCTGTGGCATAGAAATAGTATAGATAACTATTGGTATATATATTGGAATATGGTTATCTATACTATTTGTCTATTTCTATGGTCTGTGGTGTACGGTCCACGAGTGTACAGTCCCTGGTGGTGGCTGCAAACAGAAATTTGCATAAAAATTGACGCCATCTATGGGTTTGTAACATTTTTTATAACGCGGTTCATATAAGTATACCATGCATTAAAATATATGTGCTTTTTGTGATATACTGCCGATATGACAGTAATACTCTAAACATTTGTAAACTTGCAGTATTGTATCTGTCATTACATTTAATAATTTGCAAAACTAAAAGTTGTGACATGTTAGGCCCAAAGATGGCTGAACTGACGAGCCACCGTCGCCGTGCTCTAGGTCAAAGTTGAAATCTATGCCTATGGCTGCGACCGCAAATAGTGTTTGAAATTTAGTAATAGTAGAGCATATTACAAACCAAGATAAAATTCTTTTAGCGACAACGATAAGAACTCTATATCGCAGAAGCTAAGCAACGATATGACTACCCCAGTCATAAACGATCTTGACTGTAGCAACCTGTCAAGGGGCGTATGGCTTGTAAAGGCACGTGTGCTGTTGTGTAGGCCTACTAGTACTAGTACTACTACTAGAGACGATAATATCAGGATCGAGCTAATGTAATAGTAATACTAATACTAATAGTAATACTAATAGTAATACTATTGCACGAAGGGTCGTTGTCGTAACAGGTAGGCCTACTACAGATATGTACCCGAGGTAGTTTTAGGTTGTTTAGTATTATGTTTATATTTTTATATGAGGTACCGGTATGTTTAGGGTTAGAGTTAGGGTTAGGGTTAGGATTAGTGTTAGGGTTAGGGTACACTTCTGTAGTACAAGTCTGGTACACTTTGTGTATACATATATGTACCTCGGGTACATATCTGTAGTACCTGTTACGACAACGACCCCTTGAGCAATACTATTACTAATACCAGGAGCGTATAATGACAAAGGAGTAAGACAACGATTTGGTACTGATTTCACTACTTTTTGTCGTACGAGTTCGATGTGAATAAAAATAGAAATGTATACAAACAATGAAACATGAGCTTCTTTTGTTCACTGGTCCTTATTCTATCTTCCGGTAGTATTACAAACCGCGTAGCTTCCTTCGTTTTGACATAATTCGTACTTTTCGACGACATGGTTTTCACGTTAGTTATCGTCGTGTGGCGAGGCTACACTCTAAATTTGCACACACAGCTCTTTAATGAGCCACGGCAGGGATCGCGTCAGGCAGCGCCAGCGGCAACTGTACGCGGGCTAGAGATAACGGTTGCTATGCAATTAATGCAAAACACGTGCGAAAAGCTACAATCGGCTGGAGCGTCAGTTTACTCATAACGATTCATACACATCATTCCTCCGCGGGTGAAGTAGTTCAGATATTTTACCAGCGCAGCGTTTATTTAAAAAAAAAAAGCGGGATTAAACGATAAAAACAAGGCATTCTAACTATAGTTTAAATGTAAAATAGTTTAATAGTTTAAACCCCGCATGGTTGCAACGTAACTTAATTTCTAGGCGAATTTTCTGCACTCGACTAGGCTACGGCCAAAAAGCCCTACCGTGGCTCATTGAAGAGCTGTGTGTGCAAATTTAGAGTGTGGCCTCGCCACACGACGGTAACTAACGTGAAAACCATGTCGTCGAAAAGTACGAATTATGTCAAAACGAAGGAAGCTACGTGGTTTGTAATACTACCGGAAGACAGAATAAGGACCAGTGAACAAAATAAGTCATGTTTGTATACATTTCTATTTTTATTCACATCGAACTCGTACGACAAAAAGTAGTGAAATCAGTACCAAATCGTTGTCTTACTCCTTTGTCATTATATGCTCCTGCTAATACTAATACTAATAGGCCTAGTAATAATGACAAATTGTGTAAATTGTAATAATGACATTGTCATTTGTCATTATTAGCTCCTGATAGTATGAATGTGACGTTGTCGTTGGTAATGACTAATGTTACGTCGATATAGAATACAGATGTTATGACATTAATATTATTATTAATAATAATAAATCTGGTTCAAGGATAGAGAACATGGGTCCCAATAAAACCAATGTCATTTACATCAATATAAATATAATATTATATCAATATAATAGGTTAGGGTTATGGTTAGGGTTATTGTTAGGGTTAGAATTAGGGTTAAATTAGGGTTAGGGTTAGGCACATTGGTTTTATTGGGACCCATGTTCTCTATCCTTGGGCCGTTAGGGCCAGGGTTAGAATTAGGGTTAGGGTTAGGCACATTGGTTTTATTGGGACCCATGTTCTCTATCCTTGGGCCATAAATCTAGCCCGACTAGGCTAGTTAAGTGTTTTACGTCATAGGAAACTGGCACGCCTCCATACGAAAAACCTTGTCGGTTTGTGGCTTGAAAACAAACGCTGAGTTTCGTTGATTAAACGCAGTGGCTGGAGGTAGGCCTACGGTAGCCGTCATTCGTTGAAGCCCCTTTTTGGCGTTAGGGTTAGGTTTAGGGTTAGGGTTAGGGTTCTAGCTCATCTAAACTCTCAAATCGTAAATTTATTTCCCAAGGCGTTATTTCGAAATCTGGCGCCACCGCCGCTATCTTTGTCTCGTTAAGTATGAAAGCGAATGGACTCCCGTACCCGTAGCCTCGAGACATTAAGATACGGCTACCGTACCCGTAGCCACTGCCTTTATTAAAATAAAGCAATACGTATCGTATTACCACTTCACTTCACACTTGACTTCTTACATCATCATGATCACATGATCATAATATACATGTTGCAAGTGAAGTGTGTTCTCACTAGATCAATAAATTGTGGTTATTGTGCCCTAAAATTTTTAATATTCTGATGTTATTTTAGGGCCCAATAGCCTTCCATAGACAAAACCTGTGAATTCTGTCGTGCAAAATGCACGACAACCTTTTCACTATTTACGGTCGTGTTACATAGAAAATCAAAGAAATACCTAAAGCCGTCACTTTATTAACATCTTACCTACATTACAAAATACTTGTCATGCAGTATTCTCCTCTTTAATCACGTTTATTTTATTAAAACATGACGTAAAAATCACGCAAACTTCGCTACACACAAAACTGCCAATCTTGCATTGAACCGCACAAGGACATTTCTCACCGGCCAATGAAATCATCGCTGTGACACTGTCCGGTGCGGTTCAATGCAAGATTGGCAGTTTTGTGTGTAGCGAAGTTTGCGTGATTTTTATGTCGTGACGTTTTAATAAAATAAACGTGATTAAAGAAGAGAATACTGTATGACAAGTGTTTTGTAATGCAGGTAAGATGTTAATAAAGCGACGGCTTTAGGTATTACTTTGATTTTCTATGTAACACGGCCGTAAACAGTGAAAAGGTTGTCGTGCATTTTGCACGACAGAATTCACAGGTTTTGTCTATTGGGCTGCTATTGGGCTGCTATTGGGCCCTAAAATAACATCAGAATATAAAAAATTTTAGGGCACAATTTATTGGTCTATGTTTTCACGTGACATATGTCATGGCACATTTCCTAACTGGTATTCGCCTCGGTATTCATGTTATAATCTGGGGCTCGTTGTCAGAAACAAAATTAGTCTTAACATTAGTCATAACATTAACTTCCACTCGTAACCGTTGACAGAAACATCGCAACGTTACGAGAATGAAAAATCCTTGAAAATATCCTCTTAACATTACGAGAGCCGAGACCTTCTCGTAACTTTAATATTAAGTTGAAAATAACACATTTACACTACGAATTACAATTATAGTGATATTATATTTTATAATCATGAATAAAATGTGTGTTTTTCTTGAAAAACACGTCAAAATCATTAATTATCTACCGATCATAAAACAAAACAATACATTTACGAATGGCGTATGGCATTTGTTCTCTTGTTTTAAATATTTGCCACGCTTGCCACGACTATCGCGTCTCGTGTGACAGTGTGAGAATTTGTCTTGTTGTGCAGAATAATCAATAAATTCATCACCACATTGTTTTTCATCAAATATTATTTATATGTGGTTAGCCATCATAATATGCATAAATTACTGTGATGTACAATAAATGTGTATGAATTTGAATTTTGTGATCGATTCTCATCCAATCAGCAGACTTGTGATGAAGTTCCTGTTATCGTAAGTTTTCTAATAGCTGCGATCACTGGCAGCAAGAACAACGCTCCACAACGCTCTGTCAACGCTCCTCTCGTACATTAACATTAGTCGAAACATTAGCATTAACTTTACGATGTTTTTGACAACGGGCCCCAGGCAAATTGGAAAGATGCTAAGTTTTTAGCTCACCTTGACATCGTCAAGCTGAGCTATTGCCATGGGTCAGAGTCCGTCGTACAAACGTCCGTCCGTCAACATTTCGATACGGTCAACGATAACTCAGGAACCGTTTGGCCCACATGTTTGAAATTGGGTATAGTTGTTACTGCTATGCTCCCATATTAAACGTCCTATTTTGGAGCACGCCAGTCGACGGACTTTCGAGCCACGGCAATTTTGTTGGACAAAAATGGGAATTGCCATTAGTCAGTTCAGGTTCAACGGATTTTGCTCATTTTTGGTATGTGAATGAATAAGGGCTAGGGGTTTTGATATTAAATTTTTTTTTATGCAAATTAGGTAGGGTTTGGCAATTATATAGCATATTATATAGACACAAACAGTCTGTGGTGTCACACTCGTCTGGTTCGTTTTACAAGATTTCATTGACAATATCTTTAATGCAAAATTAATATTTCCTCTCCACCCTGCCGATAAAACGTCTATATTAGAGTAAAGTTTTACAAAACATGTCGGAACGCAGCATTACCTATTTATTTCAAACGCCATCGCTACAAAGCGGGTATAGCGCCATCTATGGTCACAAATTGTGATTCATTTTGGTTTATAAATTATTGCGATATACAGATGGCAATCGTTTCTATAATGTACGTCGATGGTTGCTCAATTAAAACTGACTTCTTCTTACTCACTCATTTGTGTCCTTTTTTGTGGTGAGCTACAGTGTCATTGACACTTTCATTGAAAGTTGGCAAGCTCCGTACCGGGGTACTTGCATTACAGCGCATGCGCGAGAACTGATGAGAGTGCAAAAAAAATCATGCCGACGTCCAACGATGATGGCTGCCTTGTTCGAATTTCTCCTTCCTAGATATTATCTAGCCACAAGTTACCTTCTCGCTTTCACTGTGGTGAGATAAGATAGAAATTCTCGCTGTCTGGGTTGCACATGCTTTCAAAACAGAAGCTAATTCGTGACATCTCATAAAGTCTCTAACATGCCTTAATTCCCACCTGTCTGCTTTAAATGATGCTAAGGCCAAAACAAAATATAGGTGTGGTTACGGTTTCTCGACCGACCCTATTTATTCCCAGCGACCCTAAACATTTTATTGTCAATTTTCTTTAAAGTAAAAAAAAAGACACAACGCACATCCTTCGGACATGGTTCGTAAATAAAATATTTCAAGAAAATAAAATGTTTTCCCTACCTACCTACCCTATGTTTTTCGGCATGTAACGGTAACCACACATATATTTTGTTTTGGCCTAATTCACACTCGCGATGTATTTTTAGCTCATCTGACGTAGTCAGATGCAGCTTGTAGAATCGCATGATCGTCCGTCCGTCCGGTCGTGCGTGCGTCAACAGTTGGGCACAAATCTTAACCGCTCGACGTCGAGCTGGGGGTCAAAGGTCAAAGGTCAGGAGGTGTAAAAGAAGGGGGAACATTCCCTCCTTAACTTGAGGTATAGGGAGGAAATGCAGAATTGCGGCACAAATCTAAACGGCTCGACCTAGGCTCGTGATAGTCGGTGTATAGCATCATGGTAAGAAAAGCCATCACTGTGCCGAAATTGGAGGTCACAGGTCAAAGGTCAATGTGGCACAGGGCAGATTTTAGACATTTTCTGAGGACATAGTCTGAGAGCGATTGAAAAACTTTTTTGTTTCAGGGGTGACCTAGCATTTTTATGGCTTTATTGAAAGGATCATGAAATGTACTTTCTGCTGACATGCGAAGAGTAAGTGTCGGATAATCTTTTGACCCTCAAGAGGAGGGTTAAACATGGATTTGTATACTGTTAGAAAGAATTGGACTGCCGGGTTTGCTAGTAGAATCTATACATGCCTGGACGTATGAGGCTACAATGTCACAGTGAAATTTCAAAAGCTAAATCTTGCTGAAGAAGGTTTATGCCCCTTAAATCGTATAATTTCTATGGCATTCTGTACTGTCAGTGTGTTACATGTAACTTATGCCACTGCCAGTGGCCACTGTCAGTGCATGTGGTGGTGATAGTACTGTGTAGTTTTTGCCTGCGTTAATTAGTTAGAGGTGGCAGCTCTCTATTTCAGCCTGTAGGCTTGCGTAGGTAAATAGATGAGTGCTTACCTATTCTGTCTTGCAAATAGTTGTTGCTACTAGTAACTACGTACGATGGGAGCTTCCATCTTTAATCTTAAGACACTTAAACGTATGCGCCATCTCGTGGCAACTTTCATAACGATTCCAACGAACATTCCTTTGAGAAGGTTCCTGATACCATCCCTGTGCCTTCCACTGTTTCGGCGCGTATGTGAACACATTTGGGACTAACAGGGTTTACTAGAATCCCACCACTCCACCACCAAGTCACCGCAGTAGACGTTAGATGAGCGCTGTCGCTCTGCGGCACTTGTTGTAATTAACTGAGTGTACCTGTGTAATGGGGCCAGTTGTAAAATGCGTGATTGAATCCAATCAGACGAATCAGACCCATTGACGGCCAACACAATCATTCAATGACTCATGGAATCATTTCAGGCGGTGTATACTTTAATATATATTATTAATTTTAACTGATTTTCCTACAGGTTCCGAAATACTTGTCAAACTCTTGGAGTAAAGCCACGGGTAACATGGACGTTGGGAAGTTACGAATAACGAAGTGAGTTCTAAGTGTAGAAATGTTGATGTTAATAATATATGCTATAGATCTAAAAGAAAGAATGAATTTTTTATTTGTGAAAAATTTACACAGAATATGGTTTAAATGAAATAAAGGGAATGTTTCTAGAAATTTGGAATGAACACCATATAAGGCCAGTATATTAATGTGTAGTTTAAAAAATATTGGTACCACATAATTCAATGTTGTGTTGTTATAACTCTGTATGTTATAATACGGAATCCATAATTCTGTAGTGTGAAATGCATACATTAAAACCATGGAAGATCCAAATATGAAAAAATTTGATTTACATTAGGTTATGTATCTTTATGCTAAATTATTTTTTATACTGTGTTGCTAGGCATCCAGGAGGTAAAAAACCAGAGATTGTTTTCACACTAAAGGATGAGCTAAACTCGACCAAACCGAATGAAGCCTGCCCTAAGGAACACAAGTTTGTTGTGTCACCCATAGGTCATCAGAGTTTGACAGTAGTCAGTCATGCACCCATGGGTAGGTTTTGTGTGTAGATAAAGATTCAAGATATGACATTGTTTGGCTTATCGTTTTGTATTTAAAGTTTTAAGGAACATAAAGAAACATAAGTGTAAAATGACTTACCAGTATGGGTATGCATGCATCTGTGTGTTGGGGGGGGGGGGGTACAGGCATTCAGTTAACTTCTAGCTGCTATTGAATCGCAACAAGTAGCAATATTTAATTGAATTAATATATATAAAAAAATATAAATATATATATATATCAAGAGCGTATTTAAGGAGAGCGTACAACGGTGAAATGCTGAAACCATGTTGCAGTATTAGTCGAATTAATAAACTTTCCCCATTTTATTTTGACGATTCTTTGCAGTATTATTGATCAGCTGTCCTACCTTGTTAATATAAAACAAACTGCATGTCCCTACGATGCCTCTACGCTGAGATAATGAGCGGTGAAAATCTGGTACTGGTGGCGATCAGTTTTACTGCGACTGTCTCTCGTTTTGTGGACTGTATGTTGCTTTCGGTCGCCGCTGTGTAGCGCTGACTCGATACGTTATTACTACAGCGTTGCTACATCCAGCGCAAGGGGCAGGTCATCACCATGGCGATAAATAACAAGACGTTTTTGTGGAGTAATGGCTGCGTCAATGACTGGAAATGCGAGAAAAGATAGTAGAAGGAAAATAAATTTCATTGTCAATGAATGACGGAAACACGCGAGGTTTCCCAAAGCTATCGCCAGAACGAGAGACAGTCGCAGCCACTACGTATTTCGAGTCGGTTTTCGGCGAAAATACCAGTTTTTCACCGCTCATTATCTCAGTGTAGAGGCATCGTAGGGACAAGCGGTTTGTTTTATATTAGCAAGGTAGGACAGCTGATCAATAATACCACAAAGAATCATCAAAATAAAATGGGCAAAGTTTATTAATTCGACTAATACTGCAGCATGGTTTCAGCATTTCACCGCTGTACGCTCTCCTTCTTAATACGCTTTTATATATATCAGGTGTAGATAATAGGGAAGGAGTGTGACTTCAATAAACAAGGGAAATTCGTCATTTACTAGCCTTAGAATTTACTACGCGTAACTCAACCAACTTGAGCTCAAATCGTACACAGTACATTCGCCTAGCATCGTGCGAAATCATTTCCTCGTATACACCAGCAATCCGGAGATACAGACTAAAACGTACGACACGATTATCCATTCTTTGCCCATCAATTCGAACGTTAAACAAAAGGCAGCTACTAACGCACTCTTGCTCAATCGGCGAGGCGGTGTGGCTCGCTGGGAGCTGCATCGACGCAACACTCGGCGAGATAACTTTTGACCCGGCATACAGCTACATACCGGCATACCGGCATAGTACATACAGCTGGTATGCCCCCCACGCACGCACGCCCACCGCAATCAGCAGCAGCTCCAGCTCCAATCTCCCAGCGAGCCACACCGCGTCGCCGAGTGAGCAAGAGTGCGTTAGTAGCTGCCTTTTGTTTCAAGTTCGGCGGGCAATACGCACGGATTGATGGCCAAAGAATGGATGTATAATCGTGTCGTACGTTTTAGTCTGTATTTGAGCTCAAGTTGGTTGAGTTACGCGTAGTAAATCGTAGATATTCTAAGGCTAGTAAATGACGAATTTCACTTGTTTATTGAAGTCACTCTCCTTCCCTATTATCTACTCCTGATATATATATATATGTATATATATATATGTTGCTTCAACTAATAACATCTTTATTCTCATGACAGATTCTGCTGCTTCGAAGACGTCTCATGGGGAAGCAATTACAGGTAATACAGTTTGACATTTTAAAATATGGTGCCTAATAGTAATACCAACTGTCCCCCCAGACAGTTGCCTTGCTGCAATAAACCGAGGTCTCTTGTCTGCCATGTATCTCTGTGGAACTCCGCAGCGTGACGATAAAATAAAATATCCCAACGATCATTAGATAATATTAAAAACTGTTCAATAATAAATAGCAGACCTGTGAGTAATTTTTGGGAGGGGGATGGGTAATTATCCGTAAGGTGATTGTCCAGGGGGTATTCGTCCATGGGGTGATTGTGGGTAATGTTGTCTTGGGGCAATTGTCAGGGTTTTGCTCCCTATGACAGGATAGCCAGTCCCATAGTCTAGACATAGATAGTCTCGCATAGATAGTCGCTGCAGCGACACATGCTCCAGGTAGCAGTTGTCTCTCCGACGATCCACGTCGTACACCACTACTCTCTTTGCTATGGCGACCCACGCTCCACGTAGCAAACTCCTGGCTCACCGACGACACACACGCTACAACTCTCGTCTTCTCGCTATGGCGACCCACGCTCCACGTTGCACGTCCGTCTCTCCGACGACCCCACTTGTCTCTGTCCGGGTGTAGTGGTGGTGGTGGTGGTGGTGGTGGTGGTGGTGGGGGGGGGGGGGGGGGGGGGGGGGGGGGGGGGGGGGGTAATTGTCTTAGGTGTAATTGTCCGGGGGGGGGGGTAATTTTCCAGGGTGTGATTGTCTGGACAGTGAGAAATTTTCTGCCTGAGAGGTATCTGTCCAGGGAGTATTTGTCCCAGAACCATAAAATATTACATACACTTAAATTTTTGGTGTGCATTTAATATTTCTAGAAAATCCTACTAGGTGGCATTAGGGTAATGAAACTGAAATATGTATTTAGTAGAATCTTGGAGTAATCATTCTGTCAGAATGATTATTCCAGGGTAGAATGTAATTGTCACTGACCAAATTAAGTGGTGTACCATAATCGTTGTCATGAAAATTTTTCGAGAAATAGATTTCGTCTATAGATTATAACAATATTCCACATTCCATTATCTAAAATTATGAAATTATAGCAAGTTGTTTGTTTCACTCTGTTTACTTTTGTTTCTGATAATGGTTTAATGCATTTTAAGGTGTTGTGCATTGAAAAAAATCATGCAAGATTACGAAAATTAATTAAAAAAATGAATGGAACTGTGAAAATGAATATTATCTTGAGGTTCTGTAAGTTGTGTTTTCGGAAGACTTATGGGAAGTTATTTGTTAATTCCTTTCTTCAGTACAGACTTTTGGTTAGAAACTTGAGCTGTTAACATCATCATGGTATACACGAGATTGCATAAACCCATTTGATAAGATTATACAAAAAGTACAATTAAGTTAAGTAATTAGGAAATAAGCTTTGTTTTTCTCAATTATCTCTACTGCATTTTTGTTTCGTAAGTTTTGTAGTTTATATAATTTATCCACTTAAGCGAGCTTTTTAAAATGCAAACGTACATCTGCATCTAGCGACAGCAGAACTCGGCTTGCTTGCATACTGTTTTGGTCGCTGTTCGGTTTTAATCCACTGAAAATAATTATCTACTGAATATGATACATAATTCTATTTGCGTTAGCAACATTACTCTTGTGCTGTCAATATTTTATAGGAAGGTTCTTATATTTCCAGCATTAACAGTTTCATTATACTGTGTTTCGCAAGCGTGTGATTAAACGTCCTTCGGGGGCCTGTGGATGCCTGGTAAACTATCTGAAGTAATAATCTATAGATACAGGCCAGGTTAACCAGGTATCATGGAGATATTCTGAATAATATCGCAGATGCATCATGTATTTGCAGGTGTGCTGTGAATATAATTGTAAGTGCACATTTGCTGTTTTCCCCTATAGATAGCCAAGACTCATAGCACAAACATATGTTTCATCTGCTAGTTGATGATTATACTGTTTAGTATGAGTATAAGGCTTTGGTCTATATATACAGTTTGGTAATTGTCATGCACCTCTCAGCCCATGCTTATTACCTTCGTCTTTGCGCTGTAGCATATGACTGAGTAAACATGCACTATACTTTTGCTCTAGAAAAAATGCAAGTTGAAGGCAAGGTGAAGCAGAGAGCTGAATGCCGCCCACATGCGGATGCAAACTACATGAAGCTGAAGAGGTACAAGTGGAAGCCATAGAAATATTCATGTATTCAGTCATCAATATCCGGGTGTATCCAATAAAGGCTCAGTATGGGAAATGTTATGGATATCTGGATAATTGTTAATGTGACAAAAATGTTAAATAGCATATTAGATGGGTTTTTCGTTTTTTAATGTTTGTCTTTTAGTAAAATGATCGTAATTTAGCATATTAGATGGGTTTTTCACAGCAGTCTTTTGTTTTGCTGTTGGTTCAGTCTACTTAATGCTATTTATATGTTAAATTATATTATGCATGATTTTCTGGATGTTTATTAACTTCAGGATACAGTTTGTGGAGGCATCTAAGCCAACCAGGGTCGTTCAACAGCTGCAAGGAGTAGTGCAGACATATAAGCCAGTGTCAAACCATGAGAATAATGTAAGTGTACAGCTTAGTTAATGGTCGCGTTGCTAACTGCTATAGCATGCGGGTGATGTCCCTATTTTCTATAAGGAATGGGTATATATATAATAAACAACATTTGGCTGAGGGCAACTGAGGCTTAATTTGTGGACTGAGAATCCTCCGTTGCCTGCGACCGAGGGTGCAGGGTAACATTGATTTTGTCAGCTTACAAATCTCTATGCTGCCCGAGCAACCAGGCAATAATTGCACTGTTCGAAATATAACTGGGAGTGGATCATGCTAGAAGAGTGTGACTTTGGCATGCCATAAGAGAACAAGGGGCATTTTGTATTTACTAGTTCTTCTCTACCTATGGATTATTATGCATTACTTAATAAACATGAACTTAGACGTTACCTTAAGCATCAGCCAGGGGCCTGTTGTCAGAAACTTCATAAAGTTACGATTAATTTTAAGTCTAATGCTAATGTTAAGGTTAATTTTAATAGCGTTGCCAGAAACCAACTTAAACTAAACTTACTTAAGTGAAAACTTACGATAACATGAACTTCATAATTTCATGTCACAAGGCTGCTGATTGGATGAGAATCGATCACAAAATTCAAATTCATACACATTTATTGTACATCACAGTAATTTATGCATATTATGATGGCTAACCACATATAAATAATATTTGATGAAAAATTACGTGGTCATGAAATTATTCTGCACAACAAGACAAATTCTCACACTGTAACGCGAGACGCGAGAATCGTGGCAAGCGTTGCAAACCTTTAAAACAAGAGAACAAATGCCATACGTCATTTGTAAATGTATTGTTTTGTTTTATTAGCGGTAGATAATTAATGATTTTGATGTGTTTTTTAAGAAAAACACATTTTATTCATTATTATAAAATATAATATCACTATAATTGTAATTCGTAGTGTAAATGTGTTATTTTCAACTTAATATTAAAGTTAAGGGAGGGTCTAGGATATCTTAAGTTAAGAGAAAAGTTACGAGCATTTTTAATTCTCTTAACTTTACGAAGTTTCTGGCAACGCTTTAAGAGAAAAAGTTAATGTTAAGGTTAATGTTAAGACTAATTTCTTTCTGACAACGGGCCCCAGGTCCTTAATCACTCAGCTGTCAACATTGATTTTCAGTGAGAATTATTGATCTATGATTTTTGGCACATGAATTCTCGCCAGCCATTTTTACAGACATATAACAAGTATATATATATATGTGGCTGTAAAAAAAACACACACGTCATAGTCGTCATTATAGTCTAATTATGTGCTTGCAGCATTAAAAATATCTGAAGAAGCAGTAGTATGGAGTGTATGCTTTCCCAACTTCAGATGAACTCATAGGGGGCCAGAATTTATTACAGGTTTTTAGTATTGGGCACCTTACACGGCTATTTGAGGATAGCACACTGGCCTATCGTAGGTTTAGTTTTACCAGAAGAAGCCAGGCACCGATTTCTCCAGCTGCAAGATGGAGTGTAATCGGGATAGAGTGGCTTAATTAATCAAAGACAATGTCAGTAAGTGTGGTGGGGCAGTACGTGGGGCGAGACGCGAATACTGAATCCCTCAACCACAACCTATGGTAATTACCATTAGGCCATTCTGCTTCTAAACGCAGGAGTGGGATTAGCTCCCTGCTGTATTTCTTTACATTTTTATTGCAGATTAAGTGGGATAAAGAAAAGAAGGAGCAAGGCAAGAAATCTCGGGCAGACAAGGATCAAGTCATGGATATGTTATTTAGTGCCTTTGAGAAACATCAATACTACAATATTAAGGATCTTGTTCGAACCACCAACCAGCCAGTTGTAAGTTTGTATTTATGCTGATTGTTTTCATGGTTTGTGTTCACGATTATGAATTCTAAGTTTAAATAAATTCACTTTTCTATCATGATTGCTTGACTATCAGCAAAGAAACTTGTTGGGTGCTAGCATATTGTTTTTAATTGTAAATACATTCGACTCTGTGTGCCCCACAATAATGTAAATTTTAATATGAAGCCAATTAATCATCACTTGAATCTTTTTCGTTTCGTTTCTGTCTCCTTTTATGTTATTTTATGTGCATTCAGTATTTTTATGGGTATCCTGGTTAGTTTCCTAACTAGTATTCCTAACTAACAGGATATTTAAACATTTAATTACCTCATTATGGCATAACCCGGCATTTTAAGTGATCGAATTTTTTTGGACTCCAATTATCGCTAAATAACGGGGTTTCACTGTAAAAATGTGTGTATGTATGTATGTATTCATGTACTCACAACTGGTAAAACTCTCATTTTTCTAGACATACTTGAAAGAAATTTTAAAAGAGATCTGCGTTTATAACATCAAGGCTCCACACAGAAACATGTGGGAATTGAAACCTGAATATCGTCACTACAAAGAGGATAAAGAAAAGGATTCCTGATTTGATTGTATATATTTGTATATCTGTACGTGTGTGTTGCGTATGTTTATGTGCATGTGTGTGTTGTAGGTGTGTGCATTCTTGTAGAAAGAATCAGGCTTCAGGCATATTATTAATCTTTCTCAGTATGTTAATCTGCAACTCTCATGCACACTCTCATATGGTAGAAGATTGATAGAGGGATGTAACTACATTGCTATATGTGCAATCATTTATGAACAAATTGGTTGAGTGGATCATATGGTCAATTACAATGCAGACTGTTACCAAGAAAGTGGTAGCTTGCCTAATGTTTCTTTCAGAGTCCATATAATTACTTATATAAGGAACAATGTAAAAATTTACTCATTGCATTTGAAGTTAAAACTATCATATTTGTTTTGTTTCTGTGAACATTGGATTTATGGAGATAGACGAATTATCATGTACAGCTAGTCTGCAGTGGGTCAGAATTTGAACTGGATGAATTTTTTGGATTTCAATTTGAAATTTTTGCAAGTTGCCTCACAAGTGATCGATCAATATCAAAACAGGTTGAGAAACTGTATGCTTTGGCAGTATTTGGGTAAGCAAATATAATGAGCTGATTAAATGCGTGAGTCATATAATCATCTTTAAAACAAATATTCCTCCGGTGTGTGTGTGTGCACTGTGTGTTTGTAATGCAGCACACTTTGGATGGCAATAACGTCGATTAGGAATTGAAATATTAAAGGTTCTAACAATTTGCTTCACCTGATAAACATAGTGGAGCCTCATATTATGAGTACTATTATCAAATTTAAGATACCTTTCCATTGCAGAATGATTAATTTTCTCATGTAGCCATAAAAGTTGAACTCTAGATGTAGCCTTGAAGAAACAAATGTGAAAGTCCCTACTTTCACCGTATTTTTCTCGAGTTGGCTGTGAAGCTCCAGATAATGAAAATTATTGGAAAGTGAAATTCCGTAGTGTTTGTTACGGTGTAATCACTGTAGTCACGTGCTCTCAATAACGTGTAAAATAGACCTTCTTATGAGACTGAGAGAGAGCAATTGAGATTGATAAAGACCCTATTTATAACGCACGTTTAAACATCTTACTCGTGTTTTGTGTGTACGCACGTAAGAGCAAAGACAACAAGATCGTTTTCTGTATAATTTATTCCAAAATTCTGAGTATTAAATCGTATTTGGTTTATACACATTGCTTTATCATGTTGTGTCTCTGAAGCGGCTAACAAACTACTGCGTGGCGATTCAAGAAGCTTCATCTCATCCGATGAGCAATGATTCCTTAACCTTTTTTAATCTTACAATAGATCATGTTCTAGCTGTACGGTCCATCTCATATGTTCACTATTATAGGAAATATTTTCTGCATTCAACTTATTCAGTTATACCTAATTATTTTACACTGAAAAACCCACGACAATGATATGCGCGCATTAGTCAATATTTTGTATACATCGTTTTACGGTTTCCTTGGTGGCCCCAGTAAAAGATTTATAGTGAAACTGAAGCCAAATAGCGATGCTTTGATTGGAGTCTGATTTTAACTAGAATTCCGTGTAATATAGCCATCGTATTCCTTTAGCCTAAATGACAATAGATATAGCCCGTAGCAAGACATCCAAACTAATTGGAATGTTCAATTAGACTTGTTTCCAGTGCAATATAAAGCGATAAATTTTTGCAACAGTAGGCTGTGTACATAGTGGTTCGTTACTGGTTGATGCTTCTCTTCTGGTGTGATGTAAGAATAACGTAACCGCAGTGAAACACAATGTACGTAAGAAGTGTATTATTTTCTTTATGCAGAAATAATATAAAATCAAACAGAGCCGAGAGCGTAAAACTTGTCTAATCGATATAGGTTACCCGGAGCTGTTGAGTCAGTCAGTCGACGATGACGTCAGCTAGTGATCACCCCTACACGCGTAATAGCTTAACCCATGAGTGTGATCTGTCTGTCTGTGCATGGTGCCAAGTAATTTTGCACATCCGCGTGACGAAAAGTAAACCATGTATGGAATGCCGTAATATATGTCTTTAATAATGCAAAATTTAATTTTGGCATGAGCATTATTTCAAAATTTTATTTAACTAAGTAGAAAAGTTATTATAAAATATATTTGTAAAATTATTGAAATATTTAGCTTATCTTAATGTCGGCCATTTAGGCGGCGGAGGAATGTGATACGGCCACCGAAGCACGCCGCTTCCGCCATTTCTACAAGGTGTGATTACCGGCAAGACAACCGGCTTCAGAACTTAGTTTCTCAGAATTTTTGAGACGAAGTAAACAGATATCATCATGAGTTGGCAGTCCTACGTTGATGAGCAGCTTATTGGTTCGGGATGCGTAAAGCATGGCGCAATTGTTGGTTTGCAGGGTGGAACGTGGGCAGCAAGTCCAGGATTCGCGGTAAGCTTCCCTGACATTGAACTAAGTTTCTATGGGCATTTTTCTCTCATCCGTTCAGAATCAAACTACGTTTCTGACAGCTCATATTATACTCTTTTATTAGAATTGCGCTGTCTATGTTTCGTTATTAAGGCGTGCACTACGGTAGTAGTTTAAGCGTTGTATGTCAATGTGTTATAATACTAGTATTACTAATACTAATAGTAATACTAGTACTTATTGCTGCCAGTTTGAGAGTGGCTCACTGGGACACCACCCCCTGTGCGGCATCGTTGGCAGTTGCCTTTTTTGGTGTCGTGTCACGGACCGAATAGAGTAGATGAATATTTGCCGTGTAAGTGCGCGTATACGCTGTACGCTACACGTGTACGCTCTATTTACACTCAAATCGGTCTACTAAGTCTAAGATCCATTATTCGTATCTAGAATTTATTATGTAACCTCATATCATAAGTGATAATCTTCAAAAGTCCTGGGGACTATAACGAAGATGGAGAGAGTGGATCAAGTCGGTAGATCCACACTGCGGATCGCAGCGGAAAAAGTTGTAAATTTGCTATTTACTAAGGATGAAGGCAGTGAATTCCAATACGGAATCTTTTCTACGGAATGTATTCTAATAGTAATATGTCACTTAATTAACGGCTGCTTATAATTCCCACTGTTAAAACTTTAGTATTTTATTAGGCTGTGGACGGCGTTTAATTTTACTAAGTAACAGTTTGTTAAACATTAGTCTATTACCTCAGCAACTGAATCATGCACAGTATCTCAGGGTGCGAAATTAACGGGAGTCCTGAGTCAAATACTCCTTGATTTACTGACGGACTCCCTTATTTGACATATGCAGGAGTCTGTGTGACTCCCTGAAAATTCTGCCATACTATACCTACTAACTATAGTTCGTTCCAGAGCACGGCCTCGCGGAATTACCGTATTTTTTCAGCAAATGTTCAAAGAAAATTGGGCAGACGTGTAACCGCATGAATCTTCAAAATAAGCACGTGTTATTGTTAATATCTTTAATTTTGAACTTCAGACTGCGGACTCCTTCATTTTGCTACGGACTCCCTCTTTTTGAGGGTAGGGAGTCTGTTGGACTCCCTTGTTTAAAGGTTAATTTCTACCCCTGGTATCTGAAAAACGAATAATTGAAGAAGCCATCAATTTTCTTCAACACCTGACACTACTCCATCACACCTTTGCGACCACAACGTAACCATCACACCACACTGTGACAGTATGCGGATTATATAGGCTGGATCATCATAGGACCGTATCATCTTGCACAATACTACAAAGAAACAATACCACCACAGCTCAACAGCAGAAACTATTCCTGTAACTCAGACAAAACCGAGGAGTATACAGTTAAAAGAGGGGGAAGCAATAACTGGAAAAAATGTAAATACCTGGGCAGTTGTCTTGGAACGGAGAAAGACCTCATTGAAAGAAAACAAAATGCTATATTAGCAATGAATGTTTGGGACAATATATGGCGTCACCATCACTCATAGAGCCTGTATTCCTCTACAACTCCGAATTATGCTCAATATCTAAACATCTTGCTGGTAGAATCGATTCTTTCCAACGCCGGCTCTAAGGAGGGCCATAAATATCAGATACCCTAAGAAAATTAGTTCCGTCGCCCTGAAAGGACTACTCAAATTTACAGAATGGAGCGAAATCATCAAAACACGCAGAATTAGACTTTTTGGACACATCATGAGACTCTCCACAAACACTCCTGACAGGTTAGCACTCCGTGAAGCAGATAGGAAAGTAGATCAGCCAGTCGGTCGACCAATTACTACCTGGTTGAGATTGATGAAGCAGCAGCTGGCAGACATGAACACCAACTGGGAGACTGCGCTGCTGAAGAAGCGAGTGATAGAGATCAGTGGCGAAAACAGTGTAGAGGGCAATAACACAAGGGGGAGAGAGATCAGGATGTGCGTAGCACGGCTGCCAGTCAGCACCTGAAACGAATGGAATGAAGGATCAATTTTCAGGGGCACTGCCACTAGTAGTAGGCATATACTCATACTATGAATGTTTTTCGTACTTGCACTAAGCTCGTAATCTCGTAAAGATTAGTCTTCAAAGTCCAGGTGACTACAGCAAAGACGGAGAAGAAAAAATCCAGTAATTTTTTGTAGCACTGAGAAAGCATTCTTTGTTGCCAGAATTCAGCATTCTTTCTTGAAACCAGATTACTGCAAAGTAATTCCAATTTACATGAGCTAAAATGTCACTCTAGTCTAAGCAAGTTCACAATGAACAATAATAAATACATATTAAACTTTATTTCTGATCTGTTTAATATTTTTTGGAGATGACAAGTAATCTACAAGACACAAAATACCCTACAAAATTTGCTAACCAAACCATATTTTGCAAAGCAAAGGTTATTTTTCTATAACAAGTTTGTTTTAGATAGCAAATATTTAGCACAAAATTTACTCATGGTGTTATGTGAACAAGCTGTGTGTAATGTATATACATGTGTCACATATATCAGGTTGTAAAATAATTATCTGATTAGTATTTGTGTGTCCTGTGATAGGTAACGTGAGTACGACAACAAAATTGAAGAATGTTCTGATCACAGTTTGTAAATTGTGAGTGTTTAATCATCAAAATTAAATATTTGTTATTTTTAATTACCAAATTGATAAAGCTAATGAGCATCACAGGTTTATAACTAGTGATACTAATGATAGTAATAATATGTAGGCTATTAATTTCCTAGTTGGGGAAAAAAGGGAACGAATAGCCTTGAAGTGCTACTCTAAAATTATGTCTTGTTTAATGTGGTGCCCCTCTGTGTATGTAGGTGATGACACATTTTTTATGCCACTCTTACACACCGGTTGTCACTGAAGTATGGTTTACACTTATATGTGCAATACTAATAGCTAATATATGTACGTGAGTAAAGGTTAGAAACCTATATGCACAGCATGTTATGCATCCACACCAACTATGTGGAAATGCCCTTTTATCTCTGGGTGTGGGTGCACTAGGGCACTGTTAACATATGCAAATAGGTAGGTAGCTGGGTAACGTTTTTCCTATCTTATCGGGAGTGTACCCTTCATGGAATTGCACTTGCCATTTGCCAAAATGTGTACATTTCAAGTGTAGTGAGAGGAAGCTAGTCGTCCTGCTGACAATTTGCTTTCCTGTGCTATTCAAGCCAGTACCTTATCCAGGGAAGCTACTGGAAATATGTTGTACAGTAAAACCAAAGTTGGTGACATAATGAGAGCTAGTTAGATTGACGTTTCTCTCGCGTGTGTAACCATGTTGGCATGCGTATATATGGTGAGGTAGCCAGATCACCCTCCCCCCCCGCCTCCTCCTCCTCCCCTTCCCTCTTCACATATATAACTACACCATGGCCAGCTAGCAGGCTGTACATCATGTGTGCCACAGATTCTAGTAGCGTAAGCGTGTGTCTATTGCTCTGCTAGGAGTGCTGGTGAGAGAGAGCATGTGCCAGGGCTGTGATGGCCCTCGCATGAATCATGCACGTGCAGGCTGGGTATCCAGCATTGCCCTGTGTAAATGATTCACACCCGTTAAGTACTACAGAATCAGTCATGGTGACGTCCTGTTTGTAAATTCGCTGGCAACAATGTCCGGATTTAAATTGTGAAATGTAATATAGTATGTTGAACAGTTGAAGCCATGTATTGATTTTTGTGCCTGTGACACATGCGGCAATTGCAGGGAGACATCTGTGGCAAGCTAATCCTGCTTTGTTTTACGTGAGAGTAGCTGGCAAATGATCAGTTAGTGACGTATTTGTACAGCTTAACATTACAACGAATAGTACTGATGTGATATGACATATGTGATATAGACGTGCAACCGCATGAATCTTAAAATTAACCACATGAGTTATTGTTAAAATCTCTAATTTTAAAACCCAGACTGCGGACTCCCTCATTTTGCTGCGGACTCCCGTGTTCAAAAGTTAATTTCTACCCCTGGATATATATTATTAGTTCTTAATTGTGTAAGTATGTTATTAGTGTAATAATGTCATAATAATATTAAGTTGCTGTCTAGAATTTTACAGGGTGGCTGCTATAATATCATGTAGATACCAGTAAAACAGGTAATAAATTTCCAAGTAAATTTAATTTGAGTGTAAAAAATGGACGAAAATAACTTAAAGAGATATCACACATTTATTAAGTACTATAAAAGTACATTTTGAGACAAAAAATTTATCGGGCTTACATGTTCCGGTGTCGATTTTACAAGTTGCACAGTATGTAGTGGAGGGACACTTGGCAGTGAAATTCTGTTGTATTTCGGCTGTACGGAGCAAGTCATTGGAACAGGATGTCTTGTCTATTATAAATAGAACAGGTTTTTCCCATTAAATCTCTGAGAAACTCCAGTTAGCCGGTTTTAAATGAACCTGTGTCAGGTTCAACACGTGGATGCATGCAGAGATGTCTAACAACCTCTAAATAGATTTGCTGCCGTTGGTGCCCTACTTATTAGTATGAGAGTAATTGTAGTAACTATGGGTTGTCTATGGTATGAAATTATGAATCAGTATACATACATGTACATAATGGTATGGTTGACGTTGTTAATTTTATTAATTTTTTTCCTACAGACATTTGAAAAAATGACATTCATATCTATTTAGTGTTTTAGTATGTTGGCCTGAAAAAATATGCATATTGCACATTTACTGTAGTCTAAAACATTGCAGTGAGTAAAAGAGATCCTTTTAAGTAAAGCTTGATATGTTATTTTAAAATGCAAAAATGTACACGCGATCCCTTTCCATCTGAACAGTTCTGAATCGTATATTCACCAATGTTGATAGCAGCTGGCATTTATACATTGAACATGGGTGTTGTTGCATGTTGCATCAATATAGGTGACACAATCACACAGCGCGGGTAAAAATTACGAGCGATTAAATGGATGACTCATCAGATTTCCATAGATATAACAGCATGGCTCTTGAGTTATGCGTTAGCCCTCTGTGAAAATTTGGGTATTCAGTGATGATATGGTGGTGGTAAATAGGCTCATGAGCATCTAGATAGCTCAATGTGTGCTATTTATTCCCTAGCTTGTGGTAAAAATGACAATCGGTGTGATTTTCTATGGCAGTGTGAAGCAGTTTTGTTGAAGTGGAAAAGCACAATGTCCAGCTTACTCACAATGTCTAATGTGTGCTGTAGATTTATCTGAGTGAGCGACTGAGTCAACGCACCAGCTGTGTGTGTCTCTCTCTCTCCTTCTCCTTCTCTTCCCCTCTCCCCCTCTCCTTCTCTCCCCCTCTCCCTCTCTCTATCTCTGTTTCGCCACCTTCGCAAAATGCCACAAATAAATAACAGTGGTGACTTTACTACACTAAGTGGCGAATACAAATGGCTAATGGTTTAAAGGCTCACAAAATTAAATTTGAATAATGAAGTCGTCAAATTTCAGTGTCGTGTTTTCGTACACCTCTTTTTCCCTTACCGATCACCTGCTTATGCCTTGATTAGCACATACGATAAAGTGAAGAGTCTGAGTGTCTATAGTTTTTCATTAGTGTCTACAAAAATAACTTTGGTGACTTAAAAGTCTTAGCTCAAACTTTAAAACATCCAGAGCCACAGATCCAACAACTTGAGCCACTAACGTTATTTTTTAGCCACCAATGAAAAACTATATATATAGCCTAAGTTCACTGTATCATATATCAGCCATTCCACCGTGACTCGCGTTACATTTCTACAAAAATACAACTTTTGATGATCTGGCAGTTCTATCCTATATTAGCTTGCTGCTACTTGTTTAAAAAAACTATTTTAGCAAAGGTACCAGTTATGCATATTTTAGCATTGAAGTAACTTTTTAGTTATTGCAGCCACACTAATATTTTCTCAGATATCATTAACTATTGTATTGTGCGTGACTTGCGTGACGGGCTACTAACACGTGTTTTGAAGTATACTTCACACTTGACTTCTCGTAGAATACCATAAGGTTTATCTGAGTTATACCTGGTGAAATTAAATGAAGGATTCCACTTAATGAAGGAAAATTTATTGCCACTGTTATTTATTTATCGCATTTTGCGAAGCTGGCGAAAGCCAGCGGGTAGCCCTGTATATATAGAGCAACATATATGTATATATATATATATATATATCTGTGTCCCCCTCCCTCTGTGTCTATATATAGATATCTCAGTTCTGTATCTGTCGATCTATCTCTGCATCTTCCAGTCCCCCCATCTCTGTCTCTCTTCCCTTTTCTCTCTATCTCTCAGTGTGTCTCTGCTGGCGCTTCCCTTCTCTCTCTCTCTCTCTCTCTCTCTCTCTCTCTCTCTCTCTCTCTCTCTCTTTCTCTCTCTCTCTCTCTCTCTCTCTCTCTCTCTCTCTCCTCTCTCTTCCTCTCTCTCTCGTCTCTCTCTCTCTCTCTCGTCTCTCTCTTCTCTCTCTCTCTCCATCTCTCTCTCATCTCCTCTCTTCTCTGCTCTCTCGTCTCTCCTCTCTCTCTCTGCTTTCTCTCTCTTCTTCTGCTCTCTCACTCACTCTTTCTCTCTCTCTATCTCTCTCACTCTTTCTCTCTCTCTATCTCTCTCTCCCTCTCTCCCTCTGTCTCCCCCTCTCTCTTCTCTCTCTTCTCTCTCTCTTTCTCTCTCTCACTCGCTGGGTCGTTCACATCGACCATTTGCCCCTGCTAAGTGTTTCCAGGCAGCCAGAATGTGCAGGGCTGTTAAATTCGTGCTGGGTATGTTTGCGTTCTCTGTTTGGTATTGTTTTCTGTTGTAGGGTGGGGGATAAAAACGAGCATACTACTTACACAATCTGCTGTGTGTGTGGTAGTGTACGCTGGGCACACTGCGCGTGCATACGTAAATCTGGCCCCAATTTTAACTTCTATATATTTAAAAGCTCGTTTTTGCATTGCACTGCATTTAAAATGTGTAAGTGGATGAGGCAATGAGTTATCTCATCGCTTTAAAAGTCAAATAATAATGTTATATAAGGTACAGTATGTGATGCTGCGGACTTTTATCATCTTAGTGCAATGTTTAAATAATCTACTTGTGTAAACATTTTTACAAAATTAAGTGCAAATGTCTTTATCAATCCATCACGGTGGCCATTGTTATTATTCCACAATTAACATGGTGCATATATTACTAATTATTATATATATATATATATATATATATATATATGCTTGTTTGTGTGTGGTTTTCAAGAGTGAATATCAGGTGGTGCTATCTTTATTTCTTTCGGAACCGAGCATATTTGCGATATTATCAGGAGTGAATAATAGAGATCTATATCTATTAAATCATCTCTATATATATATATATTCTCTATTATTCTGTTGTCTCTATATCTATCTCTATTATCACTATTATTCACTCCTGATATTATTAAATTTAATTGTTTGCTTGTCTATGTACAATCTGGAATGTGGTTCACTTTTATCGCAGCCAATACGAACCATAAATTTGTGATATATATGTCATTCTGTTTATGCTGTACCCTTTGGCGATTGTGCAATAATTGAGGTTGTATAATTATGCGTGGTATATAATATATATATATCATCAGTCCTGAGTGTATAATAATAGATCTATTATTATCCACTCCTGATATTATTTTAGTGATTCATTTACTTTGAAAACTTTCATTATTTGTGAGTTTGATACAACCAATGAATTGGCAAATTGTAACTTTACCTATATATATATATGTTTGAACTTATTTCTTACCTGCCATGATTCATCTGTTAGCCACAGCCTCTGGGCTTGTCAAATGTACAGTATTGTCTGGAGTTATCTGTTTTAAATATAAGTCGCCCTGATGTAGCCTGTTTAGGGCACATGACATGTAGTTGAATGGCGTCCATGTCGGTGTATGTAGGCATAATATATAGGAAGGGCTGGCTGGGAGCTTTGAAAGTAGTGGGTTACAGCTGCATCTGGGGAGAACTAGATTCATACATGTGGGAGGGAGTGTGATTGCTCAACCTCTCAGCAGTGCAACTGCCTCATAGTGCTTTAGTAGTGCAGAGTTACACCCCCTGTTGCTCAAGTCTGCTTTTAAATGTGGCCAGCAGCCTCACTCAACTCTTTGATACAGTGCACTTTATAAATTTGTAATCATGATCGCTGTTCGCTATAGAAGTTTTTATTGCGCGGCGTTTGAAGCAAGGAGTATAAAGCAGGCGATATTAATGTTTTATCTTCGAATAGCGTGCGAGTTTTCTGTCCGTTAGCTTGAGTTAGGGGTTGTGAAGTTCAGTGTCGACATGTCAATTTGAGTTAAAATAGTTTGTCTTCATTATTGGAAGTAATGCGCTTACGTGCTGCAGTGTACTGCAAACTTCTACTCTGTTGCCTTAACGGTGTATTGCTCGGGTTTTGTTCGAAAATAATAATTGCATTTCCAGATATATATATATTTGGGAGAGGTGGCTTTACATAGCTGATTAAACCTATTGTTTGAAAAATCACCAAGAAATGTGCAAGTTTTAAAATCATTTGAACTGCCCACAGTCCCACACGCATATATATATCTGGTGTATGCTATCCCAAGAATGGAATGTTAAACATCCTCATGTTTTATTTTACAGGTCACTGGTGCAAAACCTGTGCAATTTATATATATTCTCTTTGCTGTAAATACTGGAGTGACATATAATAATGCATGTTTGAAATACCATTCACCTCAATGTACACACTATTTTCTGTAGGCTAAAATGTAGGTGGGTCTGAGCCTCTCTCTGTATACCATCCCGAACCCAATGTGACTCACAACAAACAATAACTAATCGTGAAAATGTGTATCTTTTGTATACAAGTGCGCATGGCGTCCCAGACTCCATCACATAAAGGTATTGTGTGCACACTGTAGGTAAAACTAACCGGATACAGTTGTTTCGTTCATGTTTTACGCACACTGATCTTGCTAATTTGTTGGCAGTGCCTCTGGCAGGAGAGGTTACTAGCCTTGGTGTGGGCACTACTACTGGCTATGGGAAGGGATGTGCAGACACAACTGTGTGGGTGTCAGGTTGAGAGGCACTGACCTGTAACAATGTTACTGCTTTGACAAGTTGACATCGAGCTGTGTTAAGTACTGCAAATTGTACGTCAACGAGGGTTTTTAACCTTTGCAACGTTCTTCCTCGCAGTTTATGCGGAAAAGTCTTGTGGTCATTAATGATTTTTATGGCAGTAAAAGATGCTAACCCTATTGGCACTCAGCTATTCTGTTTTATGGGATACAGCAATGCAAAGTCCTATATATATACATAACCTAAAGAACGAGAGTGTGGCCATTATAAAAGTTAATATATTGCTGGAGACGTTTCCACCCACTATTGCAAAAATGTTTTTATTTGTGTTTAATTATTGTTGTTTTTAATATCAAATAAAAGTATCGAAATTTCATCCTTCTTTGTAGTGGCAATCAGTATTCAGTGAGTGGCAGGCTTCTTACCCCCATTGACTGTGGGAATTGTGGCTGGCAAAAATGTTGAGGATTAAAATTTTAGTTTTTTGCATAAAACAAACAACTGCAGTTGGTAAGAATAACCCAGGCTGTGCTATATATTATGGCATGTGCTGGTCGCTTAGTAAACATGTGCTTATAATTAGATAGGTTACAGTTCACTGAGTGTGTGTGGCAGTGTGCTATGTAAGAATGTGTGCGGATTTCACACTGCAACTGGGAAACAGGGGTCGGGGTATTAAAGCCGCACTATGCGCATCCAAACGCTAATTTCTCCAGTACTAGACTAGCAAATACCTCGTGTCATGCATAATCACACTACCTTATGACAAAATAAACTCTAGTTCCTCTCATTTCACCGCGCGTTGTCTTATAAAAGGCATTTGAAAATACCTCCAATGTTGTTCAAATTCTCCGATGTTGTTGACACTTTCGCGTTGCTCTGCCAAGCAACCGTGGAGTGGTGCTGCGGTACAGCGGTACGGGTGTAGCAAAGATAAATACATGTGACGTCACCTAACCGATTCTTGGTGAAATTGTTTGGCAAACAATTTAGCGTTGGCGTCAGATTACCAGATTTCGCACCTCTTTCTTGTGGGTTTTAAGCAAACGCGCACTGAAATGGGAGGAACTAGAGTTTATTTTGCCATAAGGTAGTGTGATTATGCATGACACAAAGTATTTGCTAGTCTAGTACTGGAGAAATTAGCATTTGGATGCGCATAGTGCGGCTTTAATGTCTTGTCTAGATTAACAGTTGATGTAGTAGTTGCCTTTAGAAACAATAAAGACATCAGATAATTAATTATCAGCTGAGTGACGCTGTTGGCCGATGTAAAAATGCAGAGTAAAGGCCGGAGCTAGGCCGGATGCAGCTATCAACTAGGCAAAAATGTTGGGACAGCCGGTGTTGATGTTTACTGTATTTATATTTAGAAGGGCCCCGTGTCACTGTAGCGTCCCATCCCGATTCCTAATACGTGGTAGCTATTTATACATAAATAGCCAAAGCAAAGTGCTGTCTCCGGTTTGAGTAAAATATTTACGTAATAGAGCGAGATTCATGAAGACCAGCAATCACACTAGATTGGTTAATTGTGCTTCACTGAGTTCTAATACGGATGCAATTTTGTGCTGATTTCAGGTTTCTGAGGCCGAGATTGCGAAGTTAGTAAAGGGATTCGGAGAAGCATCGTCGTTGCAAGCGGAAGGCGTGCATGCCAACGGTATAAAGTACATGTGCCTAAATGCGGGGGACAAAGTCATTCGTGCAAAGTTTAAGAACACCGGACTAGTTGCTGCAAAAACAAATCAAGGTGAGCTACTAGCTCAAAAATAGATGTAAATCTTCCCTTCAGATCCTCATGGGATTGCTACGTAGAGCTTGTACCGGACACAATTAGTTTGGAGACCCATGTGAATGTATACTGAGGGTGTGGAGTGGTCGAGGGTTGGTCGGCCACTAGAGTGAAGTACCATGGAATGTTGTACGTTGCTGTATTTGGTGCTGTGTGTTAGTTAGCACTAGAAATGAATATACAGGTGGTGCAAAGAGAAAGCAAAAGACCATGCTTACATGCTTACTCTAAAACAGGTGTAGTCTACATCAAATATGTGCAGCCTCCCAGGTTTCCTCTCCCTGATACCTCGTCTAGTAGTTAGTTAGTTTTGTTAATCATTTCCAATTACGTAACGTGGAGATTGGCAATGGTTTTCAAGTTAGAATATAACAAGCATAGCAAGTTGGTGTGAATGTGTTTCATGATGTTAGGTTTTGTGTGCTAGTAGCTATGTAGCAGCTGTCAATATATAATCTTCTCCCGATGGCTGCAGTGCTAATGCAACTGAATTAATATAGTGTGCAGTATATATATATTAACAAAGCTGTGCAGCGATGCAGACATATATATGTGCAGTTCTATCATGTTCACGGGTTTCCGAGGCATAGGTTAGGAGTTGGAATGTGGCTGCAGCAGTAGAATTAAGCACTGGAGATGGAATGCTGAAAGTAATCTGTAGTACTGCTTCTCACTGTGGGGTGTAAAACGTTTAGGTAAAATTCACAAATTTACTGGAAAACATATTTAGGTAAAATTCACCAATTTACTGGAAAACGTATTTATTTGCGTATCTTTTGCAGCTGTTCTTATTGGTTACTTTGAGGAGCCGATGCTGATTGGAAACTGCTCAGCAACTGTAGAAAAACTACAAGATTACCTGATTGGTTGCGGTTATTAAGTATGTAAGTATAACACATGGGTTGTGTGTAAATATTTCCCGGGTATTTTAATTTACTTTGGTTCAAAAATCTTCTTTTTTTCGTAATGTGTAGATGGTAAGATGTAGATGGTGTAACCTCTAGATGGTATTCGTGCAGTTTACTTAAAATGTAATGAGAGCTTTTTTAAGTTATTAATCTTCAGTTAATTAAATAACTAAATAAACTACCATCTGTTATAACAATGGAATATTTCTAATCGTTTGTTTAGTTGCATGGTTGTAAGTAAGTACTACGTGTAAATTGTTGGCAAGGCATACTTACTTAATAATATTTGCGTGGAAAAAAAATACTGCTTTTCGCCCCTTTTTAAAAGGTTTTGTGTAAGGTCAAAAGGTTATGTAGACATTTACACTCACACATGTGATTTGCTTGTACGTCACATCAATTTTTTCTACTTATGTATCCTTAGTGTATATTTTTACGTTTTAGCTTAACACTTTCTTTGATATTTCTTTACAGATTGAGAGGCAGTCAAGCAAGTAACCTTGTATCTAGATCCAGCGATCGCCTTGAGCAAGTAAAGCTTCGAAATTCATTGTTAATGACACTGTATACAGTTTTCCTCAGTTAAGACACCCAAACCACTCTAGCTTTCGCAAAAATTTGGAAAGCCGCATACGAACTGATTTGTCGTGTCATTCAAAAATAACGCGTCTAGCTTCAGCCGGTCTCCGTATCTTTTTTGTATGATGTGTGCGATGTACATGTATGTTTTGTAACGTGGTGTCCCGCGGTGCGTGGGGCGGTCTGAAGTCGCGCGGCATTGTGCGCTCGAGCTCGTGAGGTTCGACCAATCGTCGGCCGTCGCAGGCGCTGCCGCTTTGCTGGGAGGTTTGTTAATTTCTTAGTGTTATATTTTTACGAACGTAGTAAACGCAGTGAAACAGCGAGCGGTCAACATGACTGGGCTGGCATGCTGCCAGTCGCGGCTGCAAATCGTTCCTCTAGTTGAAATTTCGGGGGGGGGACCGAATGAATTTCAGTGGGAAAAAAATCATTCGTGATCTGATTGCAATGAAATGTGATGCGGTGTTTTTACGCGACTGCTGACGAATCACAGATTGGCGAGCGTTATCAAAAAATACACAATTGTAATGCGTAAATTTTATAATGTTTTACAAAGTACCGAGACAGTGTTTGGAAGAATTTCTTAAATTGAAGTGAGATCATCAATTCTGTGTTCGTTTCCAGATGTCATTATAGGCATTGTGTGCATCTAGCCATAAATTGCACATTCCAAATCGCTGTATTAGTACTAAAATGGGTAATAAAAACAGAATAATGATATCAGAGTAGGTGATTTTTGTAACCAAGTTTCAGCATAATTCGAATTCAGACGTTTTCGGCGAATCGTTTATTTTTGTACACGAAAGCAGCTGTCAGGTAAAGGCGAGCGATCACGTGTTAACTTGTTTTTTAGTGATAATTTTTGCTGTCTGTCTGTAGGCATACAATGTTGCAGTTTGAGTTTCCCGGCGCTAGTAGTTGCTCGCTTACATATCAGTAAGAAAGTGTCTGTTGTTGGTAAGGACGTGGTGGTGGTGGATTCATGCATGCAGTATTACGGGGGGCGCGTCTGCCAACTGAAGCGGCTGTTACACACCGGGAGTCGCTGTCGCGAGCCTGTGTGTGACTTACAGTTACACTCGCAGCAGATGGGAGGCGCGCGCGTGCGTGTAGTGGCATGCATGTCTAAATGCAGGCGACGTAGTTTCGGGTTGCATACGCTGTCGCTGTCAGCGTGTGGCAGATGGCACGTCTGAAACCTATGTTGGGGGGATGCTGGGCTGTGCAAGTCACATCGCGCGGCCTGTTACCTACAGCAGTCAACACCTCTCCCCCATCATTCTCTGTCTCTCTCTCCCTCTCTCTCCCACTCTCCCCTTCTCTGCATCCCTCACCGTCTTTAGATCGCTCTCCCTCTTTCCAACCCTCCCTCACTCTCTCACTGTTTCCTCTCGATCGCCCACTTAGTAGTGACAACGTGTATTTGTCCGAGGTATGATTTCGCGCGCCGATTGGCGTTCGAGGACGGGCGTCTCTCATCCTCACTGTCAGTCTCCTGCTTTGCTCCGCCGCGCCTCTGCTGCTACACGAGGTTTCACTCGGGGCGCGCGATGTAAGCAAGCACTGCCAGCCCTGGAAACTAATCAAGGTGCTCGCTGTACAGTCTCGGTCTTCTCCCGTGGCCTTACGAGGGCAACGACGCCAACGTTCGACTCGTTTATTCGTGCTGCCAGCTAGCGGCGTGTTAGCGAGCAGAGGTGTGATTAGCTCTAGAACTATATGGCCCTTCACTATATGCCTGTGGCAGAGCGAAGGGCTATAGTTCTAGAGCTAAGGCGCGATGTGTTGAGTGATATATCGGTTTATTTTGTTCTCCGTTCTTACACGTGGATATTAAAATCGTTACTAGTTTGCTTGCTCGGTGGTGTTACTTCTACTCGCGTTAGCGTTCTTCGTCTGAGCGAGGCGGTATCCTGTTCTCCTGCTTGCGTGGGTGGGATTTGTGAGGCGCCGGGGGAGGGGAGGGTGACCGGACTCTTTGCGCAGCGTGTCTGCGGGCGTCAGTTCGGTCTCCTTCTAGTCGGCGTAGATGGCGTAGGTTAACGCCTGCTGCCATCCGGTAGTGGTAGGGCACCTGTGCACCCCGTCTTGCACAGCCCGCTGAGAAATCTAGCGCCTGATGCAGGGCGTGGCATGGTTGAATGTAACGCGCTAAGATGACATCGGTTTCCTCCACACGAGGGCCGTAGTCAGTTCCTTCTAGTTACCGGCGCCAGTAAGTAATTCGTAGAACTTTGGGTGTCATCAGAGAGAGTCGTAACACTTTGCGGGACCTTGCGCTCATTCATTAGAGCTTCCATACATGCAATCACCCTTGGAGCTAATGTCTGTAGAGGTGTAATTGTCACGTAGACAGGAAAGTTCTACCGGGAAAACCGATAAGGGGTCGGCACAATGGGAGTGTTCGGTGGGATAGTCACATCCTCGTGAGTAACCAGCTGTTGACTTGCATACCATTCTATATACCAATATGCTCAGCTTATAGCATTTTAGTTTCACTGATGAACTAAGGTCATGGGTTTTCCGGCTTTGTATCCCAATAATAAATAATTAACACTGTACCGTATCAGCAGCTGGTATCATGATAATAAACGGTCGTAAAATACATTTCGGAGTTGACCGTTTTGTTTTTTCTCTTCTTGTGAATTATGATAACATATAAGTTTATACTACAGTGCTAGACTGATTTCAAAAGTTCCTGACTGTAATCCCTTGATTTGCAACGACTTCCAGAGTCAATATGTCTGCTAACTTGAACCAATAATTTTTTAAATAGTTTGATTTAAAGCGAAACAAACGTTTATAAACAATAATTAATAGGGAAATATTTTGAAAGTTGTATCAACATTAGTACGTGGAAGCAAAGCATCTATATTATTATCATCTACATACCTACGAAAAAATATCATCATGCATGGTGATGGTAATTTACATAATGTTGGTTTGGCACGTTAAAGCAGTCTAGTGCAGGATGTCAGAGCTGTAGTGTGCATGGTCGAGGAATCGTACGTACAGCCTGCAGCACAGGATGGCACAGGTAAACGCCAGGAAATCGAACTCAGAAATGCAGGAAGAGACAAACCCTAAGGATGGGTTGCAACCCGGAAACCCACAGCATCACATAGTCGTGTGGTGATTGTTGCCGACTGGTCGGTCGCAACCACGTCTCTTCCTGCCTCTAGTGAAGTAATATCGATCTAATAGAAATTAATCGCAAATCAATCATGTGTAGCTCTTCTTAAATTAAGTTGCTCTGGCAATGCAGAATCGCTGAATCTTCGCATGCACTGCATGATGCAACGTGAAAGGTGCAGGATAGATAACAAATAGACGCCTAGTGTGTTTGTGACCAGCCGATGATGAGTCAGCTATGACGACGGTGAATCATACCGATAAAGCTTCCTACCGGCTATAAAAATGTACGATCTAGATCGAATGTCTGATGTGTATAGGCTAACAAAACTTTCTACAGTGCCTGCTCGTCCTCCTGTCTTCTTGTTATGAAGGAGATAATACGGTGGGGAAATAAGCTGTTCTTGTACTTTTAAGTAATTGGCAACCAAGGGGCTGAGCAGCGAGCTTGTATTTTAAATGGGAAAGGCTGTACCTGTCGAGGTTGCTCAGGTGTAAGTAGGTCAGTCTATTAGGTACACATCTGTAGATACATTATATCGGCATATCTGTGCAATTCATATAAAGATAGGGCAATGTCGACCAATGTCTGATGGCTATATCTAAGTGCATCTATACCACTTAGGCGGAATTAAAAGTAATTTGACATAGGCTGCAAAAATCCCCCGAATCATTATTGTAAAATATGTCTGATTTCTTCTACAACAAACCATTACTGTAGCATCACAATAACTAATATTTAGAAATGGAAGAAATGAATCACGTGCTCGGTGTTTCACTGATATTTACATTTCTGTGTTTATTCACTGTCAATATTGAAACAGTTGAAATGTACACGCACATCTGTAACTGGCATATAACACCATGGTACGGTTATTACACAAGTATAGAAAACCTATAGCTATGTAGTATATCATGCATTTGTACATAATTGTACAGTTTTACAGTATATCACGATTTAATATGTATATTAGTTTTAAATATTTTTACAAATTATTAGTAACTTGGTTTACTGTGCGCCATAAAAAATCCTCTAAGCACACTTTTTAAATAGAAAAGATGCAGATGTAAAACATCTTTACCAAACATGACACACTTACATGCATTTCACACGTGTTAATAATTTGAACGTGTATGTCGTTTTGCTATAGAAAAACGTCTGCTTTCAAAGAATCATAAGTGCATGCAATAACAATAATAGAAACGAACAATTATCCCAGAGATGACGCTACCACTGCCCACAAGGGCTTCACGAACAACAGAACATTAAACTGTTCTTACTGATACAATAGCATTCTGGGTGAACATCAGATCATACGTTCCTCTATTCAAAATTGAAGAAAACGCGCACAACCGATCACATGAAAATATCTTTTATAACATATAGCAAACGATTTCTAAAACATTTTTTAAAATTATATTCAATGCTATAGTTCGCGAGAAAATGCTTGATAGATGTGAGATATATTGAGCTTGAAGTCACGACGCTTCTGATGCGTTCCAAATGTATTAGAAAAGAAATTCGGTTATGAACTTATTTTTAAGTATGTATGTGATCTATAATCACATTATTTTATAATGCCGCATATAGATTTATATATCACATAATAATTCACGACCAGTGGTTTTTCTCAAAGTACTGTTATGTTAATTATTAATTTGTTTAGTTACTGCTTGCCCTGTACGTGGAAACATTACACCAATTCTAGCATGTAAATTACATCGCAGATATTATCAGGAGTAGTTAAAGGGAGTAATATATCTAAATTCCCTTTATCTACTCCTGATATTATGGAGCTGTCATTGCATTTTACGGTATAACAAAAATATTTCAGAATATTACTTCACTAGGTGGCAGCATCTTGACAGTTAGTCTGTTAGGTAGAATGCATACCGTTGTAACCCGCTATCATATTAGCGACCTACACCACCGAACCTGCTACACTCAACAACAGGCGCATGCCGATGTAGATTTGACTAAAGCTGTGTTAATTTTACATTTGCATTATATATACTGTTTATAGGACATCATTGCACAAATTAACTCAAATTTAACGTTGCGTCAAACGACGTATTAAATGGAAGGGTATTGCGAACAGTGATAAATATATGACAGGATAGAATTAGCTAAGGTAGAGTAACTCTGAAGGACCCGATCTCTTTGTGCAAATTGGTTCACTGCTCTGTAAAGCTTGTAACTATACATCAGGTTTTATTCTTCTGTTGTTAGCTAACGATATCCATCTAGAGTCGCTAACTTTGTTTTTCGGGTTATGTTTTGGGCTCGAGATGCTTCTTCTTCATTAGAAGTTCCTTCTTCCACGGGGGCATTTGCTCTTCGTCATCTTCCAGTTCCTCTGACGGGCCTTCCTTGTGTCTTTCTCTCTGCTCCATCAGCTGCCTCTTCCACTCGGGTATCCCGGCCCACTTTGCTTCCTCTGATTTCTGAAAATGTAAAGTATTTTTAATTAAAGCGTTTAATATATAACATGCTCCTCGTGACATTATGGGATGTCAACACTCACTCCGTGTTTTCCTCATCTCCTCGACAATTACGTACAGGATCCGTCGTAATTACGTGCTTACGTCTTATTCCTGACACAAATGTATTTTCGGTTTGAAAGGGATGGAATTAATAAAGAGGAAGGAAACGGTTATTTGCGGAACGCGGGATTTGGACATTTTAATTACGTATCTAGAAACCGGGATATAACAGTCACATCCTTCGTTATTCGGGATTATAAGTCAACGCGCATGCGGGAAGACCATGAGTTGCGATTTTATTTAACTGGGAATTGACTGGAAATTACATATTTTCTACCAGTGGAACTGGGAGTAAACGCTGCCCCTCTAGTAATGATGTCAGTATAATATGTAAATCACCTTGATCTCATCTTCCTGATGGACCTTCCTCACAAGTAGTTCCTTCTTCCACGGAGGGATCGGCTCGCCTGAAATAACCATCATAGAGTTCACTGTTCGCTGCCAAATGTAGATATTTGTAATTTTATCAATTATTATCAAAATCTATTTGTTCCATTCATATCTCTTGACGCATGTTCTACAGATACATGGGATGCATATAAACGATAATTAAACATATTCATAAGGTGGAAGGGTGATAAATGATGGAAAACTCCATCTGCGCACAACTTTATCTGTTTGTAAAAGATGTTGGGCGATATAAGTGACTCAGCAACAGACAGAATAAATGAAATCCTCAGCCACGTACCGTCAATGATAACCGGTTTAATAGAGTGGTCGTGCGCCTTGCTGACGAGTGATGCCCCCTGGCGGGCATTTTCCTTATTTTCACCGACGTCGTGCTTCTGTTCGCGGATCTCGCTGGGACGAATAAGATGCTCCACGTATACCAGCTTGCTCTTGCTGGGACTTGCAGACGCCCCGTCGTCAGGTGCGCTGTGCTGACTAGTATGAGAGCTCACTGGTTCCGGCATCGCAGATTTGCTGGGGCTGCACGGCCACGGCTTGTTTTCGTCTGCTTTTGCCTGCTCGGTTTTTGATCGATTCAGCTGATTCTTAAGAAGTTCGCTCGGTTTCATGTTCGACTCCGATATTTTGTTCTTCACTAAGCTAGGCTTCAGCAAGTGCTCTTCGCTCGACTCGCTCGATACGCTATCGGAGATCGAAGCGTTCTCCTGTTTTGGCTTCGATGACGTCACCGGCAGACTGTCCGCTCTGACGATGTCACCTTCTACACTGGCGTTCATTCTAACAGGCAATTCGTCGTCCGCAGTGAGGACGGACTCCGGACTTTCGGCATGCGATGCTGGTCGCATAATCTGCTGCATTGAGCTAGGTCTTATGTTGTGCTCCGTCACCACTGTAGGCGCTCCTGTCAGTACGGTGATCACTTTCTTAGCTGAAAGAGGAGCACATTGCAGTTTATATTCGTACAGATCATTAATCACGAACCTTCACTACATGCCTCATTCTCTTCCCTCCATTCTTTTTTATCTTCCTCCTCCCCGTCCTTCTTGCCCTCCTCTTCCCCCTTTCCTCATCCTTCTCCGCTTCCTCATCCTGTAGTTCACTCTTCTTAATCATCCTAAGCATCATCATCACCATCATCATCATCATCATCATCATCATCATCATCATCATCTCATATATTGATACAGACAATCCCTCATACATAATACCAAAATATAAGTCCACATACCGTAAACGGTCTTACCATTTTTCTTAAAAGGCTTCGGTCCGGGTTTTAGTTTGATGCCAGTCTCGATTTCGGCTAGCAGGGAATACCTCTGAGTCTCCGGCGGAGCTGCAAGTCGTACGAATGACTGTTTTAGGGCACAACATAATCGATAATGGTGGCGATCAAATTTACGAAGCGATTGAAAACATATAAAGGTATTCTGCCACAACGAACAATCAACCACTAAAACAACACAACCAACAAAAAAACCCAACCACAACAAACAAACAAAACAACAACAACAACAACAACAACCAACAAACTCACAAACAACAACACGGACAACCAATATATCATAATGAATAACTCATAAAACATATAAAGAAGAAAAGAACAAGAAGAAGAAGAGAAGAAGAAGAAAAGGAGGCGAAAAGAAGGATAGGCAGTAGAAGAGAGAGATGGGGATGAGAATGAGGATGGGGATGAGAATTGGAATGGTAATGGGAATGTGAATAGGAAGGAATGGGAATGGGAATGGTAATTAGAACAAGAATGAGAACGAGGATGAGAACGAGGATGATAATACATGGTTTGCATACCATCCTGTTGTTTGTATCGTCCTGCCACGCTGCTAGTTCCGTCGAGCATGTTCGCATCAGCACTTGATGCCATCATGGGAGGTGGAGGTGGTGGTGACGGGTCATCACGATGAATGACGGAAACCTCGTCCTCAAACGTCACCGACCTTCTCCTATAGATATCACAAACATGGCAGGCGGACATCACATCACCGTATGAGATGACGGGTGCTTCTAACCACTTATCACCTCGTAGAGAAAGTTTTATCGCAGCAGTCAAGCGTGGGCGGGAAATGCTTATAGAAAGCCTGTCAATTTATGATGTAATCGCAAATTTTCACGAGGCGTCTTTCAGCCTCGTGCCGTGACTGCGAAGTTATGATACCGCCACGTTTCGCAAGTGGCTGAAAAGCAGTGCGATCAATATATACTGGAAATGCACATGATAAGGTTGTCTCCTTAATATTTCACGCTGCACCAGCAATCCCGTCACGTAGTGATTCCAGTTTTTTTTATTAATAATTTACTTCGACAATGACTGCCTTAGCGGTTCTACCCAACTCTGAAGACGGTCAACTCTAAGAGCTGAGAACTGGCATATATATATATAGTTATTTATATATATATAGTTATTTATATATATATATATATATATTTGTTTATTTAAATATATGCTAATAAGATTTGCTTTAATTACAAAACATGCGCAACAACAAAACAACTAAACGTTGTCGTATAAAAAATCGTATCGTAGCGAAAATATCGTTTAATCGTATCAATATCGCATAATCTGATTACATACCTTATTGAGCTGTTACTGCCGGCCGAGCTGGCTCTCATGCTGGGTGGACTATTCGACGATGCCGTGGTGGATGACATCGAATCGCTTATAGAGCTAGATGTCAACGATGATGGTTGCCGATGACCACTAGGTGGCAGTCCTGCAGTGATAGCGTCAGGAGGCAGTGCAAGCTCGGGTAGCTGTGAATCTAAGTGGGCTTTAGTCTCATGCAGTTGCTGCGGATGGTGATGCTGTTGTGGTGGTGGTTGTGGTTGTTGTTGTAGTTGTTGTTGTTGTTGTTTTTGTTGTTGTTGTTGTTGTTTTTGTTGTTGCTGCTGCGGCTGCAGTAATTGTCCATGTTCTGGATGTTTTTGTTGCTGTTGTTGTTGCTGCTGCTGCTGTTGTTGTTGTTGTCGTAATAGTTTTAGGTGCTGTTGTTGTTGCTGCTGCTGTTGTTGCTGCAGCTGCTGCTGTTGTTGTTGCTGCTGCTGCTGCTGCTGTTGCGCATCACTCACTCAGCCTCTCCCGCCGAGTCAGCCTCAGCTAAGCAAACACCACGCCGACACAAGCACGTGACGCCGCGCCGACGATGCGCGGGACGGCGACAGCTACGTCCGCCATGTTTACCAAGCGCTGCCGTTCACCCGTGACGTCACTGAAGCAGACGATACCAGCAGCGAGAGTGGTGAGATCATCATGGTGAGTATCTCGACGGGGTCGACAAGCTAAACAAAGATGTGAGGACAGCGATGCGTCCACCATGCCCTCGCCGATGTACGGAATAGCGCCGTCGGTCGACATCTGTATACTTGACTGCTACAATTACCACCGACTAGTCTTATTCAGTGGACTCGCGCAAATAATTCGCGTCTCCAGTGCGACGCGAGTGGGAGAAACGGTCCGTGCGCTGTTAAGTACGCGTGTAGATTCACGCGCCTTAACGCCCGCCATATACGTGTCCCACGTCCATCAGCTGTCATCGAATTAGGACTGCGTGTTAGCGAAAACATGCGAACTCTGCCAAACCTAGAACAAGACGACTCTTGCGCTTCCTGCGAGGAGCGAGACGAACATGACATGACCGCGTAGTAACAACTCTCAACACTCTAGCAGCCGAAAGAACGAACGTGGGATGAACACCGAGTTGACACAGCAGCCATCGTAGCTCTGCGGCTGCCACACCACGCCACTTATCTCAACTTCACTAACAGCAGCGAACCTCGTAGGTACGGGGTGCGAAATTAGCGCGAGTCCGGAGTCAAATACTCCCTGATTACTGTCAGACTCCCTAATTTGACATATGCAGGAGTCCGTGTGACTCCCTGAAAATTCTACCATACTAAACTAGTTCGTTCGGGAAACGGCCTCGCGGAATTACTGTATTTTTTCAGCTAATGTCCAAAGAAGATTTGGCAGACGTGCAACTGCATGAATCTTAAAGATCTTTAATTTTGAACCTCAGACTGCAGACTCCCTCATTTTGCTGCGGGACTCCTCTTTTTGAGGGTTGACTCCCGCGTGTTCAAAAGTTAATTTCTACCTCTGTAGATACTACTATAGAACATCGTAGAACCTATAAATACTACCTATAGAACCTCGTAGAACCTATGATACTTCCTATAGAACCTCGTAGAACCTATAGATACTACCTATAGAACTTCGTAGAACCTATAGATACTACATATAGAACCTCGTAGAAGCTATAGATACTACCTATAGAACCTCGTAGAACCTATAGATACTACTATAGAACATCGTAGAACCTATAGGTACTACCTATGAACATCGTAGAACCTATAGATACTACCTATAAAACCTCGTAGAACCTATAGATACTATCTATAGAACATCATAGAAACCTATAGATACTACCTATAGAACCTCGTAAAACCTATAGATACTACCTATAGAAACTCGTAGAACCTATAGATACTACCTATAGAACATCGTAGAACCTATAGATACTACCTATAGAACCTCGTAGAACCTATAGATACTACCTATAGAACATCGTAGAACCTATAGATACTACCTATAGAACATCGTAGAACCTATAAATACTACCTATAGAACTCGTAGAACCTATAGATACTACCTATAGAACATCGTAGAACCTATAGATACTACCGATAGAACATCATAGAACTATAGAATACTACCTATAGAACATCGTAGAACCTATAGGTACTACCATAGGAACATCGTCGTAGAACCTATAGAACATCGTAGAACCTATAGATACTACCTAATAGACATCGTAGACCTATAGGATACTACCGATAGAACATCACTAGAACCTATAGATTACTACGATAGGAACATTCATTAGAACCTATAGTACTACCTATAGAACATCGTTAGAACCTATATAGTACTACCTATAGAACATCGTAGAACCTATAGAACATCGTAGAAACCTATAGATACTACCTATAGACATCGTAGAACCTATAGTACTACCTATAGAACACGTAGACCTATAAATACTACCTATAGAACTCGTAGAACCTATAGATACTACCTATAGAACCTCGTTAGAACCTATAAATTAACTACCTATAGAACCTCGTAGAACCTATAGATACTACCTATAGAACCTCGTAGAACCTATAGATACTACCTAGACCCCCGTAGCTGCGCTCAGCTCATGTAAAT
>NW_014577152.1:498761-531331 GCF_000485595.1 Priapulus caudatus
TTCTGCTGCTGCTGTTGCTGCTGTTGGTGTGTGTAAGAATGCTTCGAATATCATCGTTTGCGTTCTTGATGCTCGACTGTTGCTTGTAGTTCGATTTTGTTGTTGTGTTGTTGTGCTGCTCTGTTGCTGCTCGGCTGCTGCGCTGCTAATAGTTTTTTGTGTTTTGGCTGCGTGCTGCTGTGCTGCCTGACTGCCTGCATGTCGTCGTCGTTGTCCTCCTCTTCTTTTTGCTTGTTTTTCTATGTGTTCTTGTTCTTGTTGCCGCTCCGTGGTAGTTGCTCGCTTCTGCTGATGCTGTTTGTGCACGTGTCCGCTGAGCACACAATTATCTGCTGTTCGCTGGCTTAGGAGCGGAGGGAGAGTTTGTGCTTTGGGGAGAAGACGTGGGCGTTCAGCTGCGAGAGGGAGAGTTCTCGGGTACGCCTCGCGCATAGAGTTAACCCTTCTTCTCTACGGCGCCATGGATTTCTTAAGGATGACTTCGCTGAAAGCTTGCGTGGACGATATCGACTAGGCTGGTTGCGCGGTGAAACGGGGGAATTGGTTTAGCAGAGAGTGGTGAGCGTGCGGGTGCGTGCAGCCGCGAATGTCCGCCGCTCCTTCGACTGCAGCTGCTCGGTTACGGTCGCGTGTTGACTGACTGCGTTGCTGGTCGACGCGTCGGTGCTGCAACTGCGGGTAGTTCGTCGGGGTCGTCACGAGTTCCACGTTCAGTCCGTAGTGCTTCATCATCGACGTCTGCGGCAATCGACCGTAGATGTCGACTCGCGGTTCCGTTGCCGCGCCGCCGCTCGCGCCCTTTTCCGCGGCTTTCTTGCTCTCGGCTTCTTTGGTCGTCTTGCCTTCTTAGCACTTCTTCTTCTGCGTCGGATCGTAATGGTCAACCCGCCCTGGGCGTCGGGCGGAGAACACTCGCGAGCGCTGTACGCGGACAGGGTCGGTGCGCGGCGTGGCACCGGCGAGAGGGGCGACGCCGCCGGCCAGTCTGTCGCGCCGTCGCCGTCGCCGTCGCGGGTATTTTGAGTATCCGTGGATGTCTACGACTCCGTTCGTCCGTCGTAGGCGAGGAGTCGTATCGCGCGGCGGCCAGCCTGCCGGTGGGCACTCTGCACGGGGCATCACCTCCCCGCAGCTGCAGCGCTAACCGTTACTCGACGGGAGGCTCCACCAGTCGCCTGCCACGAACGTCAGTGAGCGAGCTGCAGGACTTCGTGAGCGCCGCTGACCGCCGCCGCACGATCCCGCTGTTACACTGCGGGCAGTCCCGTCCAGCAGGTAGCAGTCTTGCACGTGTGCACGTGCAGTGGCGCCACAGTCGCTGCGCTTGTTGCGGGCGGCGACCGCGTAGCGAGGCCGCGTCATTCGGGTTTCGCTTAGGGATGCAGCGGCGGTGGCTCCTGTCGGGCAAACCTTTCGCCTGTTAACGACACGATTGAAAAACGACCACGTATCCCGAGCTCTGTGAACACAGGAACGGATGAACAACACACTTAAACAACACACTGTGGAACAACGACACGTGTGACACACACACTGTGAATAACGACACTGCTGAACAACGACACGAGTGACCAACTACTATCTGCGAGTAAACAAATCGTGTTGTTAGGATTACTTACCTGGAAAGAATTGCCAAGTTTATGAAAAAATACGGCAAGTTTACTGAACAACACAGCGTCCAGGTTATCGAGTCAATAACGTTAGTTTAGAAATGCTTAGTGAATTTAGCCACGTTTAAGAGCAACAACGTCAGGACTTCCGGAATAAACCCAATGTGAAGTTTAGGAATAACATATGTTAAGATTTATGAACACACTGGCAGCAATAACGACAACTTTAGGAACAACAGGCATTTTGAAAAACAGCCCAACAAGTCGTTTTATAAACAATATTGTTAGGTTACGAACAAATCACAAGACTAATGAAATAGTGACCTCTGAATGAGGCATCAGTTATTATTGGTGCCGATCCATATTTCTTATATATAGTTTATTACGAGTATAAACTATTATCATTATTATATGAATCTAATATTTGGTATCAAAAATAATTCGTAATTTGTGGACATTTTTGTATTTCTTATATTTTTTTTGTAAATGCTGTTTTAATGAAGTAATTAATAAGCGCCTTCACAGCCGTGATTTGTGCGCGGAGTCCTTGTGTCTTCGTTGGTTCGTGACTATCTAATGTTATTGCTGTCGTGTGCTACCTCTAATAATTTTAGGAATGTACAGCGCACAAGACGTGGAAGTAAATCATAGATTCGCAGTGATATTGATATTTGAACACTAGTTTTACTACATTTAGTATAGCTACACTGACTATATCTCCTGATATTTTGTGTAGAACAAATGTTTAACACTTGTATCATTTCAATACATTATTGAATTCCATAAGCAATGATGTATCATTTAATAATGATAGTTTGTTTACCTACTATAAAACTTCTTTTTTTACGCATCGCTAACACATTGAGCCAAAAATAAGAAAAATAGTAATTGCCGTGTTAACCTTGCATCCATTCTCTGCCTAACCGTGTAAAGACTATCCAATAAACAGACTTCCATTGAGGCAACATGGAACAGTAATTATAGGATTGGGGAAACGCAGGCAAGCTGAATTTGCTTATAAAGCATCCAAGGTAAAATAATGCTCAAAACAAACGCAGCGTTAGCACCTAACAACCTATATATTTTACTCCTTCATCTCATGACATCTATGGACGCGTGTAAACACAGACACTGTTCACTGCAAGTCTAAAATAAATGTATGAACCCGTTCAATGCTATAACATTACAATTCACGCTGCCGAGAACAGCGAATAATTAGAGAAGCTAGAAAGATAGGTTACCTTTATGTGCATGGCCAACGCTGCAATGGAGTCTTCTCCTCGCTTCCAGGATTATAAGCAGTTATGTAAGGCACCCAGCAGCGCGCCACCACAGCGACCAACCATTGACAGTCACTGACTGTCTTCTCAGCCTTCACTGCTAAATGGCTCTCTCGAAACGGGCGAGTAAGCTGAGCGCGTTCCGGCGCTCTCAGAAACGTCGTTGCTTCCCGCGCCGGAAAGGGACAATGCACGCTGTTCGGTTGACCATGATACGATGTAGTAATACACATGGCATGATTCGGCGAGAAAATGGTTCCTTAGCACGTTCGGGCCGGGAAAACAATGAGCGGTGCGCCGTTATACATTCCGGGGGCCGGGGGATGTTAGATACCACGGACTTTCGCCTGTTATGAATAACGCCGTAAATACGCGTAATGCCATGAAACGCCGGAAATTTCAACGCGGCGGCGCTCATTCTTCTGCCTTTTGCTACCGTAGCGCGTGTTTAGATTACGTTTCAGTCACAATTTCAATAAAGCACCTAAGGGTGCTCTACACACCAGGTGGATTAAAAAGCTGGAAATGTGCTCTAATTCTTCATTCATTTTTTACATTACCACGTGCAGCGCATCAAATGAATACTAATCAGAAATGGTTTGTCTATATAAGAGTATTCTTGTCAGTAGAGTATTATAAATTAATTCTCGATAAGTGTTAGATAAGCTTGAAGTTTACAGTTTAAGTCAATATAGGGTTCTATCAAAGCATTAGCAAGAGACATGTTTCACTGTGACTATACATGCTCAACCTAAGGGAATGTAAAGATCTATGTCGCAGTCTGTGTGTAACAATTCCCTTTAAACAAATCATATTAACTTGTACTGCTTATTAGTATACATAACCACACTTGCTAGCACCTGTGGACTCCATCAACAACCTGCCTATCATTATCCTCGTCTAATGTGTGCAAATGTTGCATTAACAACATTAACAAAGCTGTATGTGCTCAAATAAACATAATCATGTTTTATTAGATATTGTCGACAGCTGTCGTCCTGTGTTAGTGATGAATATAAACACCGATTAATATAAGATTCGTTTTAGCGCGAAACTATAAAGATGTGTTTTCCATCATCGTCGCCATAGAGAAAGGGTGATTCGCGTAGCTAGAGTTATAAAGGTTCAAGCCACGCGCTGAAACGGAGGTACTACGCTGTAGTGGGCAGTGGCTGTGACGTGACGATGATGCGCCTCTGCCGCCGTCCCGCCCATCGACGTGGCTGTCGTACGCAGGCCCTCCGCATCGCCATTCGTCACCGTCTCCGCGCTCGGTCGCCGCCCTCCCTCTCCCACCGCCGTGTCCTCTATACCATCTACTCATCCGCTCATAGTACAAGTCTTCGTCAATCGAATTCCTGTAGGAGCTGTCAGCATGTCGGACGAGCTTTCGTTGCGTGTCGTACTGGCGCATGTTCTGCTTGTTTACAGTGGCGCGCATCTATAATGTCACGTAGGGCGACCAGGCGCCGTCGGCGCGCCGCCCCTGACAGACACGACACTCACCGAACATGGGCAACTGCAGCCGACGCACGCATTCGTGCTCCGTCGCCGACATCGACCTCGTAGAACCTATAGAACCACGTAGAACCCCGTAGCTGCGCTCAGCTCATGTAAATCTACAGCAACTCTTGCTGGCAGCAGAACAACCCCAGAACAACGCAGGCTCTGTCACCACCCGCGCCGTATTTTCACAACCGAACGCCGTGTAAGCGGTCAGGCCACGTCGTGGTAACGTCCACGTACCCGCCTTTGTCTCTCACGCTATAGATAATCCAACGTATCTCACAGAATTAGAACTAGAACTCGCACCGCGGTCAGAACTGCTGACTGACACAGTTCGTGGCCATCCGCTGTGATCAACCGCGTTCTATAGACTGACACGAAGATTATGAATCCGCGAGAATATCCAAGGCGCGGTCACGCCCTCACCACACGAGACGATGCCCATCTACGAAATATCGGCGATCATTTTCCGCTGATTATGGCGGCACGCGCTGAGGTGCCGAACAAGAGGCAGCATCGCGTGTAAGCCGACGTGCAAATCACACCAGTCAACATCCATCCAGCCTTCCTCGCACACTATCCGGTCACTGCAGACGAACCGTGGCAGACAACACACGCGCGCACAAATCACTCGCTACACACTTGCAAATCGCTGGTTTACTTAACCTTAGCTAGGCTAGCGCCTTGTCCATCAAACGTTGCCGCGGCAACGTGAATCGCAACAGAGCTCTCTGGCAAAGCTCTCAACATAGCAAACCCTCAACCGCACACCTGCACAGTGAGACACACCGAATTCTATCTACCGATACCAAAAAACCGATACTAAAGCCGGCACATAGAAGAAGCGCAGATATGATGCAGGCCACCCGTGCTTGCGGTCAACAGCTTTTTAAGATGAGGTGTGGTGAGCCTTCGATCATCTCCTTCACAATCGAGGCCAGGTCACACACACACACACACACACACACACACACACGCACGCACGCACGCACGCACGCGCGCGCGCGCACACACACACACACGAAACATACGCGCACGTCATCCGCTGCAAACACACAGACTGAACTCGATGGCACAATGGCTGTCGTCTGCTACCAGTCGCAGAAGCGGAAAACGTAATGATGCCCTAGCATCATCATCAGCAACAGCAGAAGCAGTAGCAGCAGCAGCAGCAGCAGCAGCAGTAGCAGCAGCAGCAGCAGCAGATGCTGCTGTTGGTGTTGTGTAGAATGCTCGAATTCATGTTGATGTTCTTGATGCTGATGTTGTTGTAGTTGATTTTGTTGTTGTTGTTGCTGCTGCTGTTGCTGCTGCTGCTGCTGTAATAGTTGTTGTTGTTGTTGCTGCTGCTGCTGCTGCTGCTGCTGCTGCTGCTGTCGTCGTCGTTGTTCCTCTTCTTTTTGTTGTTTTTCTAGTTGTTCTTGTTCTTGTTGCCGCTGCGGTGGTAGTTGCTGCTGCTGCTGATGCTGTTGCTGCACGTGTCCGCATGAGCACACATTACTCTGCTGTTCGCTGGATTCAGGAGCTGGAGGGAGAGGTTTGTGCTTTGGGGATGAAGACGGTGGGCGCTTCGCTGGGCGAGGAGGGGGAGAGTTCTCGGGTGACGCCTCCGCGCTAGAGTGTAACCCTCCTTCTCTCGGCGCCATGGATTTCTTAAGGATTGACTTCGGCTGAAAGCTTGCCGTGGACGATATCGGACTAGGCTGGTTGGCGCGGTGAACGGGGGAATGGTGAGCAGAGGAGTGGTGAGCGTGGGAGTGGTGCAGCGGCGAATGTCGCCGCTCCTTGGACTGCAGCCTGCTCGTGTAGCGGTCGTGTGACTGACTGCGTTGCTGCGTCGCCGCGTGGTGCTGCATCTGGCGGGAGTAGTTCGTCGGGTCGTGCACGAGTTCCACGTTCAGTCCGTAGTGTTCCATCATCGACGTCTGCGGAATCGCACCGTAGATGTCGACGTCGGGTTTCCGCGCCGCCGCCGCCGCCGCTGCCGCCTTCTTCGCCGCTTTCTTGCTCTCTCGCTTCTTTTGTTCGTCCTTCGCCTTCTTGCACTTCTTCTTCTGCGTCGAATCGTGATGAGTCACCCGCACCTGGGGCTCGGGGGAGAACGACTGCGAGCGCTGGTACGGCCGAAAGGCGTCGTGCGCGGCGGTGGGCACGTGCGAGAGCGGCCGACCGCGCGGCATCTGTCGCGCGTCGCCGTCGCCGTCGCGGTGTATGTTGTGGAGTATCGTGCGGATGTACGACTCCGTCTCGTCGTCGTAGCGCGGCGAGTCGATCGCCGGCGCCACCTGCCGGTGGGCACTCTGCACGGGCACCACCTCCCCGCAGCTGCAGCGCACCATATCGACGGGAGGACCTCCGCCGGGTCGCCTGCCACCGAACGTAGTGAGGACGCGAGGCTTCGTGAGCGCCGCTGCCGCCGCCGCACGATCGCTGCTACACTGCGGGCAGTCGTCCAGCAGGTAGCAGTTGCACGTGCACGTGCAGGTGGCGCCACAGTCGCTGCGCGTGTCGGCGGGCGACGCGTAGCTGAGGCGCGTCTTCGGGTTTCGCTTAGGGATGAGCGGCGGTGGCTTCCTGTCGGCGGCAAACCTGTTCGCCTGGAACGACACGATGAAAAACGACACGGTGAACAATGACACGATGAATAACGACACTGTGAACAACGACACTGTGAACAACGACACTGTGAACAACGACACTGTGAACAACGACACTGTGAACAACGACACGGTGAACAACTACCACATCGATTAAACAATCGTGTTGTTAGGAATTACGTTAACACTGGGAAAAAGATTGCCAAGTTTATGAAAAAATACGGTCAAGTTTATGAACAACAGCGTCAGGTTTAGGATCAATAACGTTAGGGTTAGAAATGTTAGTGACATTAGGTTTAAGAGCAACAACGTCAGATTTCGGAATAACAATGTGAAGTTTAGGAATAACAATGTTAAGTTTATGAACAACATGGCAGCAATAACGACAACTTAAGGAACAACAGCATTTATGAAAACAGCAAAATTCGTTTATGAACAATATTGTTAGGTTTACGAACAACATCAACAAAGTAATGAATAGTGACCTCTGAATGAGGCATCAGTTATTATGTGTGCCGCATCCATATTTATTATAATATAAATTCTTATTACGATATAAACTATTATATTATTATATGACATTACTATATTTGGTATCAAAAATACATTCGTAATTCGGGTAAATTTTTGGTATTTCTTTATTTCTTTGTAAATGTGTTTTAATGAAGTGAAATTAATAAGCGCGCTTCACAGCGTTGATTTGTGATGCGGAGTCCTTGTCTTCTTGGTCGTGACTATCTAATGCTATGCTGTCGTGTGCTACCTCCTAAATATTTTAGGATTATACACGCGAACAACGTAAAGTAAATCATTAGATTTCGAGTGATATTGATATTTGAACACTAGTTTTGACTACATTTAGTATAGCGTACATGACTATATCTTCCTGATATTTTGTGTAGAACAAATGTTTAACATTGTATACATTTTCAAAACAATTATTGATACTTCAGCATAAGCAATGATGTTATATTTTAATAAATTGAAATAGTTTTTTACCTACTATTAATAACTTCTTTTTTTACGCATTCGCTAACACATTGAGCCAAAAATACAGAACAATAGTAATGCGTGGTTAACCCTTGCATCCATGTCATTGCTAACCGTGATAAAGATATCCCAATAAACAGACTCCCATTGAGGCAAACATGGAACAGTAATATAGGACTTGGGGAAACGCAGGCAAGCTGAATTGCTATAAAGCCATCCAAGGTAAAACTAATGCGTCAAAACAACGGGCGTTAAACCTAACAACTACAATTTATCCTTCACTCTCATGACATCTATGGACGCGTGTAAACACAGACACTGTTCACGCAAGTCTAAAATAATCGTATGACCCGTCACATGCTAATAACATTACAATTCACGCTGGCCGAGAGGCGAATAATTAGCGAGCTAGAAGATAGGTTACCTTTATGTGCATGGCAACGCTGCCAATGGAGTTTTTCACCTCGCTTCCAGGATTAAAAGCAGTTATGTAAGGCACTCAGCGCGCGCCCACCACCAGCGCCAACCATGACAGTTCACTGACTGTCTTCTCACCTTACCACTGACTAAATGGCTCTCTCGAAAACGGGCGCGTAAGCCATGAGCCGGGTGTCCGGCGCTCAGAATGCGTCCGTTGTTCCCGCGCCGGAAAGACAATGCACCGCTGTTCGGGTTTGACCCCATTGATACGATTAGAAGTAATCATGGCATGATTCGGCGACGAAAACTGGTTCATAGGCACGTTCGGCGCGGGAAAACAATGACGCGCGTGCGCCCGTTTATACATTTCGCTGTTAGAATACCACGGACTTTCGCTGTTAGAATACGCCGAAATACGCCTAACTGCCATGGAAACGCCGGCATTGTTCAACGGGGAGGGCTGCTCATTTCTTTGACCTTTTGTAAACGTAGGCGGCGTGTTTAGATTACAGTTTCATTCACAATTTCAATAAGCACTAATTTGTTGCTTACACACAGTGTGGATTAAAACAGCTTGAAATGTGCTCTAATTCTTTCATTCATTTTTTACATTACCACGTGCACGCATCAAAGTGAATACTAATCAGAAACTGGTTTGCATTATATAAGAGTATTCTTGTCAGTAGAATGTATATAAATTAATCTCGATAAAGTTTTAGATAAGTTGAAGTTTACAGTTTAATCAATATAGGGTTCTATCAAGCATTAGCAAGAACATGTTTCACTGTGACTATACATGCCTCAACTAATGGAAATGTAAAGATCATGTCGCAGTGTGTTAAAATTCCCTTTAACAATCATATAACTTGTACTGTTATTATATACATAAACCACTTGCATGCACCTGTGTTGACTCAAGTCAACAACCTGCTATCATTATCTCGTGTAATGTTGCAAATGTTTCATTACAACATTAAAAAGCTGTATGTGCTCAGAATAAACATGAATCAATGTTTTATGTAGATATTGTCGACAGCTGTCGTCTGTGTTAGTGATGAAACAACAGCCGATTAATATAGATTTCCTTTTATCGCGAAACCTATAAAGATGTGTTTCCATCCATCGTCGCATAGAGAAAGGGTAATTCCGTAGCTAGCATATAAAGGTTCAGCCACGCGTAAACACCGGATGTACCTACGTGTAGTGGGCAGTGGCTGTGATGTTGACGATGATGCTCCTCTGCCGCCTCCCCGCCATCGACGATGCTGTCGTACGGAGGCTCCGCATCGCAATCCGTCACCCTCCTCCCGCCGCTCGTCTCCGCCCTCCCTCTCCCACCCGCCGTGTCTCTATACCCATCTACCTCCTCCGCGTCATAGTCAACGTCATCGAACTTCCTGTAGGAGCTGTCAGCACTGTACGGACTAGCTTCGTGCGTGTCGTCTGCGCGCACGTTCTCTTGTTTACCAGTGGCGCGCTCTATATGCACGTAGGGCGACCCCGGCGCGTCGCGCGCGCCCCCTGACAGACACGCCATCAGCCGACTGAGGCAAATGCAGCCGACACACGCAGTCCGTGACTCGTCGGCCGACACGACCCGTGCGCTGTCGTCATCGTCGGCGCCGTCACCGCCGTGCGGCACGCAGCCGAGAAACCATCGCTGCACGCAGCGACACTGCGCCACCAGGCGGGAAACCGACTCGCGCGGACGCGCCTGCGGACTGTCGGCGAAAAACAGCCAAAACTCGGATGAACCCTCCGAGCCGACGTCGTCGCTCTGCGGCACGGCGACGTACTTCCGGTCGGGCGATTTCCGGCGCTCTCGCTTGCGCGGCCGCGACTCTCTGCCCTTCCTCGCGCCGCCTCTCCATCTGCCGCTGAGGTCGTTCAGTCTGGTACCGTGTAGGTATCCTGCGATGTTTGAGTGTAGCCAACCACTCTCATACTGCTGGTCGCCTAGCAACGCCTCTCCATCCGTTGTCATGCCAACCGCGTCGCTATACGGCGAAGCGTCGTTCTGCGCGCGATAGTCGTACGCGTCGGCAGCGTTGTCGTTAGTGACGTATCTGCCATTGTCGCGTCGGTCCCGAACACTATGCTCCTGCGAGCCCCCTAGTGGGCGTTGCTGGCCGCCGCCTGGCTCTGGCAGCGGAGTGTAGAGGTACCCAGGCTGCAAGCTGAGATCGCTAGAACCGCTGTACATGTCGCTGAGCTGCGGGCCATCGACGTTCTTATTCAGCGGGTCTCTCGCGTCGGAATTCACCGAAAAGTTTCCGGCGATGAAACTCGTGTTTTCGGGTTTCTGCGCTCGGTAACTAACGCTCCTGTTCTCACTCGCCGCGTCGTCCACGGACCGGCCAGCAGCCAGCAGCGGATATCCGCCACTGTTTCCGCTCGTCCAGTAACTAAACGGCTTATATTCGATGTAAGCGTCGCTAGTAAGGCGCGAGTCTGCGCTGTATACGGACGTGTCTTTCTTCGGCTGGAGGTTGAGTTTGTTGCGCATATGAGGAGCGACGACGTTGATGTTGTAGTTGTTGCAGTCGTTATTGTTGTTGTTGTTGTTGTTGTTGATTTTGTTGCTTTTGTTGTATAGCTTGTGATAAGCATGCGGTTTGATTAGATAGTGCGTCAGCGGGTCATAACTCGCGGATCGCGCATGCGCAGGACTTGCCGTCCTGGACTGAGGTCTGCCCCGTCCGTAGCTCTCGTTCGAATCGACACTTGAGGACCGTGGCTTCGTGGCCCGACCGCCATGCCACCTAGCGTACATGTCGAGTTTCTCACGCGGCCCCAGCTCCCAGTATTTGTACTGTTCATTCCGCTTGAGGGCGCTGTCGACGCTAGCCGACCTTCCATTCGATACGTCTGGTCGATACGGATCGAAGTCATCATTCAGCGCCCTCTTGTAGCCGTAGACTGAGTTACTGGTGTCATCGCATTGACACGTGCAGTTTGCGAACTGTTTGTAACTTTGCTGGTAGCGAGGAAAAATCTCCGGCGTGTCCATGAGAAGGAAGTCGAGCGTCCTCTCTCCGTCTAACTCTCTCACCTTCCACAGCATCTTCTCCTCTCGTTTCCATGCGGAGCACGTTAGAGCGGCGGAACTCTATCAGCAGCAGCAGCGGCAGCAGCATCAAACACTGGTATAATAACCGCCACACACACAGGAGGCCCCTTCTCGCTGCTCAGCGTTACCGAGAGAAGTTGCTAGTCTGAGAGAATCTAGAGCTGCTCATGTTCTTGCTGTCGCTCCGTCGTTCATGAAGAGGTGTCACTCATGACATCGCAGCGCGCGCCATCTTTTCTCTCTCATCACCGACATCTCGCACCGACACGCAATATCTGATTCGAATAAAAACACACAAAAACACGTGAGCATTGCTGCGGCAGACGATGTCCGTCGCAGCAATGTCACGTGGGGTAGCCACGGCAGTTCACGCCTCTACCCCGACTCTAAATAACGACATAGCGCAGCAGTCATCACGACACATCACACGGTTTTCTCGCGTGCTTATTTAGCTTTTAAAAAGATAATCCACAGTTCACACAGGTGCACGGCATATAGCTGGTGTTTACGCCACTAAAGCCCGACCAGGTCTATATTGACGACACACCTTACCCGCTGTGCGGAACCACCTCGTCTGTTTAACCTCTCTGTGTGGTACCCACGCATTCTCCCTTTCCCTCAATCATAAAGCGCATCGCCAAAATTAATTTCGCACTCGTTTCTAGAAAATCCGCAAACAGGAAGCACAATCAGGCAGAAACACAATAACTCGGCTTTGTTCACGCTCCTCCGAAGCCGCATCACTCACTCAGCCTCTCCCGCGAGTCAGCCTCCAGCTAAGCAAACACCACGCCGACAAGCACGTGACGCCGCGCCGACGATGCGCGGGACAGCCGACAGCTACGCCCGCCATGTTTACCAAGCTTGCCGTTCACCCGTGACGTCACTGAAGCAGACGATACCAGCAGACGAGTGGTGAGATCATACATGGAGAGTATTTCGACGGGTTCCGACAAGCTAAACAAAGATGTGAGGACAGCGATGGTCACGCATGCACTCGCCGATGTACGGAATAGCGCGTCGGTCGACATCTGTATACTTGACCGCTACAATTACCACCGATTAGTCTTATTCAGTGGACTCGCGCAAATATTCGCGTGCTTTAGTGCGACGCGGTGAGAAACGGTCCGTGCGTGTTAAGTACGGTGTAGATTCACGCGCCTTAACGCGCCCTATACGTGTCCACGTCTATCAGCTGTCATCGAATTAGGACTGCGTGTTAGCGAAAACATGCGAACTCTGCAAACTTAGAACAAGACCTCGACGCGTAATTAATAATGTGCATGAGCCACTAGCCTAGAACTACCACGGTCCGGTCAACGACCCCTATTCGCCTGCACTCTGCGCTTCCTGCGAGGAGCGAGACGAACATGACATGACCGCGTAGTAACAACTCTCAACACTCTAGCAGCCGAAAGAACGAAAGTGGGAAGAACACCGAGTTGACACAGCAGCCATCCAAGCTCTGCGGCTGCACACCACGCTTATCTCAACTTCACTAATAGCAGCGAACCTCGTAGGTACGGGGTGCGAAATTAGCGCGAGTCCGGAGTCAAATACTCCCTGATTTTATCTGTCAGACTCCCGTATAATTTGACATAGTGCCACGGAAGTCGTAGTGACTCCCTGAAAATTCTCTACCATTACTAAACTAGTTTCCGTTACTGGAAGAAAACGGCTCACGCGGGAAATACTTGTATTATTTTCAGCTTGAATGTCCAACAGAAAATTATGGGCAGACGTGCAACTGCCAATGAATACTTAAAAAATCTTTAATTTTTGAACTTCAGACTGACGTAAGCTACCTCATTTGCTGCGGACTCCGCTCTTTTGAGGCGTTGCTCCACCGTGTACAAAAAGTTAAATTGCTACCTCACTGTAGGATACGTACCTATAGGAACATTTAAGAACCTATAAATAACTACCTTATAAGAACATCAGTAGAACCTATAGATACTACCCTAAAGAACCTCGATAGAACCTATAATACTACCTATAGAAAACCTCGTAGAACCTATAATACTACCTATAAGAACCTCGTAGAACCTATAGATTACTACCTATATAGAACCTCGTAGATACCTATAGATACTACCTATAGAAACATCGAGTAGAACCTATAGGTACTAAACTTATATGAACATTCGTAGAACCTATAAGCATACTACCGTATAAAACCTCGTAGAACCTATAGATACTATCTATAGAAACATCATAGAACCTATAGATACTACCTATAGAACCTCGTAAAACCTATAGATACTAGACCTATAGAAACCGTCGTCAGAAGCCTAATAGCAATACTACCCTATAGAACATCGTAGAAACCTATACGATACTACCTATAGGAACCTCGTAGAAACTATAGATACCTACCTTTAGAAACATCGTAGAACCTATAGATACTACCTATAGAACATCGTAGAACCTATAAAATACATCACCTATAGAACTTCGTAGAACCTATAGAGTACTACCTATAAAACATCGTAGAACCTAAGATACTCACCGATAGAACATCATAGAACCTATTAAGAATCACTACCTATAGAACATAGTCAGAAAACCTAATAGCGTACTACCATAGAAACATCGTTAGAACCTATAGAACATACGTTAAAACGCTATAGATACCTACCTATTAAAGACATCGTAAGAATCCTAATAGATATCTACGATTAGAACATCATAGAAACCTATAGATAACTACCGGATAGGAACAATACAACCATAGGACTACGCTATTAGAAATCGTTACAACCGTATAGACACATCTAGAACTCGTAGAAAGTACCTGAACTCAGTAGAACCTATAAAACATGTAGAACGCTATAGATACTACCTATAGACAATCGTAGAACCTATAGGTACTACCTATAGAACATCGTAGAACCTATAAATTATACCATATAAGAACCATCGCTAGAACCTATAGATACTACCTATAGAACTCTCGTAAGAACCTATAAATAACTACCTAATAGAAACCTCCGTGAACCTATAGATACTACCTATATGAACCTCGTAGAACCTATAGATACTACCGTAGACCCCCGTAGCTGGCGCCTCAGCCTCATGTAAATCTACAGCAACTCTTCCTGGCAGCAGAACAACCCGACGACAACAGCAGGCTTCTGTCAACGCACCCGCGCCGTATTTCACAAACCGAACGCCGTGTTAAGCGGTCATGCAACGTCGTGGTAACGTCCACGTACCGCCTTGGTCTCCACGCTATATATAATCCAACGTATCTCACAGAATTAGAACTAGAACTTCGCACCGCGGTCAGAACTTGCTGACTGAAGCAGCTCGCTGGCCATCGCCTGTGATCAAAACGCCGTTCTATAGGACTGACACGAAGAATTATGATATCGCGAGAATATCCAAGGCGGCGCTCCCCCCTCACCACACGAGACGATGCCCACTCTACGATAAATATCGCCGATCATTTTCCTCTCTGATTTATGGCGGCAACGCGCTGACGGTGCCGAACAAGAGGACACGCATCGGCGGTAAGCCGACGTGGCCCAAATCAACACCACGTCAACATCCATCCAGCCCTTCCTCGCACACTTATCCGGTCACTGCAAAGAGCGAACCGCGTGAGCAGGACAACACGACGCGCGCGACAAATCACTCGCTGCACACTTTTGCCAAAATCGCTGTTTACCCTTAGCCCTTAGCTGTGGCCTAGCGCCTTGCTCCATCAAACTTGCCAGGCGCAACGGTGAATCGAACAGAGCTTCTCTGGCCAAAGGCTCTCAACACTAAGCAAACCTTCAACCGCACAACCCTTTTGCAAAAAAGTGAGACACCACCGAAATTTCTATTCTACCGATACCAAAAAACACGATACTCGAAAGCCGGCACACATGAAGAAGCGCAGATATGATGCAGCGCCACGGTGCTTGCGTCACACAAGCTTTTTAAGATGAGGTGCTGGTGAAGACCTTCGATCATACCTCCTTCACAAAGTCGAGGCCAGCGTCACAACACCACACACACACACACCACACAAACGCAGGTAAAAAACGCAACGCACGGCACAGCACCCGCAAGCGCGCGCGCGCAACCACACACACGACAACGAAAACATACGCGCACGTCATCCGCTGCAAACCCAACACGACTGAACTCGACTGCGCACAAATGGGCTGTACGGTCTGCCTAACCAGTCGCAGAAAGCCCGAAAACGTAACATGCATGCCCTAAGCATCAATTCAGTCAAACAGCCAGAAGGCAGTAAGCAGCAGCGAGCAGCAGCAGCAGTGAGCAGCAGAACAGCAGCAGCAGTAGCACGCATGCAGCCAGCAGTAACAGCAGCAGCAGAGCAGTAGACATCATATCATCGATAGCAGCATGCAGCGGGGGCAGCACAGCAGCAGCAGCAGCAGCCAGCAGTTAGCAGTAGCAGCAGTAGTAGTAATAGAGTAGTAGTAAGTAGTAAGGTAGCTAGTAGTAGTGTAGTGTGAGTAGTGTAGCAATAGCAGCAGTAGCGCAGCAGCAGCAGCAGCAAGAAGCAGCAGAGCAGCAGATAGCGGTAGGCAGTAGTAGATAGCAGGCAGCAAGCAAGCAATAGTGCGTATAGTAGCTAAGCAGTAGCCAGTAGCAGTAAGCAGTAAGCAGTAGCCAGTAGCAGTATGCAGTAAGCAGTAGGCAAGTAGCAGTGAAGCAGTAGCAGTAGCACCCGTAGCAGTAGAATAGCAGTAGTAGTAGTAGCGAGTAGCAGTAGTAGTAGTAGTAGTGAGTATAGTAGTAGTAGTAGTAGTAGTAGTATAAGTTATAGTAGTAGTAGATAGTAAGCAATAGGCAAAGCACAAGTAGCAGCGAGCAGCCACAGCAGGCAAGCCAGCAGCAGCAGCAAGCATGGCAGCAGCAGCAGCAGCAGCAGCAAAATATGCGGTAGCAAGTAGCAGTAGCAGTAGTAGTAGTAGAACAAAGCACAGCAATAGTGGTAGTAGTAGCCAACAGTACCAGTAGGCAGTAGCAGTAGCAGGCAGTAGCAGTAAGCAGTAGCAGTACAGCTAAGCCAGTAGCAGTAGTGCAGTATAGCAGTAGCAGATAAGCAGTAGACAGTGAGCATGTAGCAAGTAGCATTAGCAGGTAGCAGTAAGCAGTCAGTCAGAGCCAGATAGCATAGCAGTCAGTCAGTAGACAGTTAGAGTAGCGCATAGCAGTAGCTAGATAGTAGTAGTAGTAGTACGTAAGAGTAGTTCAGTAGTAGCTAGTAGTAGTAGTAGTTAGTAGTAGTATAGTATAGTAGTAGAACAGTACGCAATAGTGTAAGTATCAATACAGTAGCACAATAGTGGTATTCAGTAAGTACAAACAGTAAGCAGCAAATAGTTGGTAGTAGTAGCAACAGTAGCAGCAACACAACTAGCAGCAGAAACAGTAGTAATAGCAACAGCAACAGCAAACTAGTAGCAGTGCAGAAGCAGTAGCAAGAGTAGGCAACAGTGTTGAATTAACAATCATCATCCAACACTGGTACAAACACGTAACAGCATTGTGCTTTAATTGACCGCTGGGCAGCGATGCTGTTGCATTCTCGTGTTGAGCAAACACGCCTGACATCCGCTACCTGTTAGTGGCCATCAAAGCGACTGCATACACAATCGACTACGCAGCAGAAACAAAACACACACACATCACCACACAACACACACAAGAAACCAACGAACCATACACACACACACAACACACAACACACATCACACACACACACACACACACCAACACAGCGAAACACCACAACACACGCGCGCGCGCGCGCAACGGACACACACAACACATGTACGCAACGCACCACGCACGCACGCAAAAAAAAAAACCGCCAGCCAGCGCACGCCACGCACGCACGCACGCACGAGCACGCACGCACGCACGCCCGGCAACGCACGCACGCTCGCACGCCTCTGCACGAGCGGGCACGCACGCACACACACGCACACACACGCACGCACACACACGTACACGTACGCACACAGGCATACACGCACGCGCACAAACGCATACATGGAAAAAATATCATCCGTAACATCGGATTATAACACTCGTAGCGATGCAAGCAAAAGCTGACCCGCACTAAACTGTCAAAATAACACACTCTCAAACGGAAATTCGCAACAACTCCAAAGATCATCCCTAGCACCCGTGTGGTTGCTAGAGCAACAACGCTGGCGCTTTTTTTTAACAACTTTAGCTTCGGGTATTAACCTGAAGTATACGTGTACCGACGCAGGCTGCGTTTTACATACCTCACACGCATATATATAATTAGTCATCAGTGAATTAGTATGAATACTATGATGAACTATGAACTATGAACTATGAACTATGAATGATGAACTATATGAATTAATCATCAGTTGATAATATATTTAGCGTACTTAGTTCCAAATAGGTCTGCCAAGTTTAGGCTGGTCATGATCTAGTAATTATAAGTAACTCAAATGATAGCAACGCGTTATGAATTGTGTCATTCGTTGTGGCTCACTGTGTACTTAGAGTAGATGTGTAGATGTGTATATATGTTAGAGTATAGAGTGCACGACCATACATAGATGGCTATTCTCAAAATGGAAAAAACAACAACGATAGAATGCAAATAATACGCCACGGCGTGTGAGACTATTAGCGCCAATTATTAACATTTACATGGTTTCGTTTTTACACGTGCTCTTTGTTCCGAAATAAATCTCATAAGCTTCCACATCCTTTCCCAGCGTAGCTCGTGTGACAACTTCAGGATTAGCGTCACATTTTAAAACCTTTCGTATTTTTTATCACATACAACAATGTCCCATTTTACTTCAATTTTTTTCAAATAGTAATCACGGTCTGACACCAATTACAGTGCACGAGGCTGCTCGTTTTTAGCTACTGCTTTTATATAAATAAGCATTCGATGTTCAAGATTTCGAGTATTCGATATTTTAGTATAGTCTTTTTACCGAGCACATGTCCAAACGTTAATTCTGCTAGCAAAGCCACAAACAGTCACCAGAACTGTATAGACTAAAGAAAAATAATGACAAAATCTCTTCATGACGCAGCGCGACCAACAATAATATTACGATAACAGTCCAAACTCCTGCTTTGCTTAAATCAAACACTACGAGACAGGCGGTAGTGGTGAGTCGAGTTCACGTCTGAAGTAAGCACGTGGAAAGCCGGCAAATCACACGTCGCACGTATACACACATCACAGAAGAACTTCTTGGAAATTGACACATCTTCGCGTAAACTTCACATCAGTCGTACTGCGCTCCTTCTCACGCGTGCGAACTAGTGAAATCCGGTAACAGACTGAATGACTGCAATCATATGCCAAGCACTGCACACCTTTGCCTTTACATCGCCGCAGCAGCGCAGATGCGCAAGTAAATGGTCCATCAAACACGTGGGTCAGAGGGGCACCTGGCATGACACAATACCGCCGTTGCTTCCACGCTTCCCTGCGCGCACGAATCAAATGACACGAGAGCCAAATTCAACCAAACAAACACAATCCCCGCCGATAAGGTTCACAATTCGGCCGCTTCATCCCCGGCAAATATGTGGCCGCCATGGGTAAAGAAAGAATCCAATGAAGCAACACACCTTTGTCCCAGAATCTACGCTTTGGAGAAAATGCGTACAACTGAATTGCATAAACGCGATACAGTTCAGACGGATGAGAGTGAGATATGTAACCATTCATGCAAGAGCTTGTAACCATGGCGAGACTGGCATCAGGGCCAAACTCCACAGTGGTCCCCCAAATACAGTAATGAAGTGGGACGCAACGAACCACGCCTAATACTCTAAACCTATTCGGATTAAATACGCTCCCTGATATCAACAAGAAACTATGAATCACGTCCGAAAAGGAAGTGCTTCTAACTGAGTCCATTGGGCCATGTCATGCATCACAACTATAACATCAAGTGATTGCTTCGCGTGAGCGCTGCGTTCGAACACATTCTATGTGTTTTATGTTGTGCCCTTTATCGCAAGTATAAAGCGCATGCGTTCCTGAGTTATTGCTACTTCTTGTCTGAGGATATCACGATTCGTGGATAAGGCTGACAACACCGACGCCAGCACAGTCTTTATTATAATATGTTTTAACGAAATAAAAACGATGATAAAAATTCTGAGTATATTACGCGTGCCGGCTCTAGATGCATGTAATAATCGAAAAAGTTTTATCACGTAGCGGATATCTGGTCATAAACTGATTACAATAAGTGACATAAGAGCCGTGACCACAAGCGGATAACAGTGGCGACCTGGGGCCCGTTAGAGCAGAAATCCTCGGTTCATATTCGTCCGAGAAGTTTGCATACATCCGCAGTAAAATCACGGGAGCATAGAACGAGTGCTACCTCCTGATTGCTACCGCCACGTATCAATTTCCCCAGCGCGCTAAAGACTGCGAATTTAAACCACTAAATTGATAAAATAACACAATGCGATACGTCAATGCCAATTTACACGAGAAACCGTATGGAAAGGGTCAATAAAAAAAGGGTGGATGACACCGGCACTTTTGGCGATATAACCTCGGCTACGCTAAACCACTGACAGATGACGACTGCCGGAGATTTTGTTCCTGCGTGCACATCATCCGATAATCATGGCAGCAGTATGCGAGACATGCTAGCGCATGAGAAGGGTTGCCACGGCCGGGCGAGCTTCACAACACCTCCATGCAGCACATGCGGCACATGCAGTATCCAGCATGCACGCACAACTCGTTCTTGACTCGCCAACACTGCCGCACACTCGTCGGCACGTTGATCGCTATTCGCTAACTCCTCCTCATCACTTCCACGAGCACGAATAAAGCCCACAATAGAACCACGATAGATCCACGATGGAACCACGATAGATCCACGATATAACCACGATAGATCCACGATAGAACCACGATAGAACCACGATAGATCCACGATAGATCCACGATAGAACCACGATAGAACCACGATAGATCCACGATAGATCCACGATAGAACCACGATAGATCCACGGTAGAACACATGACGTAGCGCGAGAACGCATTCTTAGCAGACGAGACGTACGCAAAATGGCGCGCGCGCGCTCTTGGAGTTTTGTGTTCCATGCAGCACCGTCGTACGGCTACTTGTGAATGCCACGCGAGAGTATTGACAACGTCGGTCGACGTCCGCCAGGCAAACAGTTGCCACGCGTGTACGTTCGCTGTCCCCTTAATCTGTCCACGGCCACTGTGAGGGGGATATACAGCCTCCCTATAATCCGACTGCTATGAGGAACTGGCAATGAATGCCCAGCGTATGTCTACGGAACAATCGTGACTTTGATTCTTGGCCTTTCGATGTGTAGCGGAGTATCCGTTGTTTCCGACTGCGGGCCCTTTTCGCCTGTTCGGACAATCGGGGGTCTGTTGTTGGTCAGTTCTTCTGCATAAAGGGCCGCTGGACGTCAGAGTTTCATTATTACGCTTGCTCTGCGCAGCCGCAACTAGAAGGTCTATAGTAGCTGTCGCGTTTAATGAAAATATACACGATTTTCCGTATTCGGTTTCGTATTCGGGTTTACGAAGTTGAAACCTGTATTTAAATGCCAAAGTCACGGCAGATGACTCCGTAAAGGCAGTTCAACAGAAGTGTATGATTGTACAATTTGCAATGTCTACTGTGTTATCACAAGAACGCAAATATTGCAAAATTTGTTAGAGGTTGGGAGAACACACAGCGGGCCCAACTTAGCGTAACGCAAGTACTAATTATTTATTTTTGCTAGATACGTTTGGAAATAGTTAGAAGGGCTCTTCAGTGAAGAATAAAGGTCTTGCAATGCATATAACGAATGAATAGCAGTTCGTCTTTCACTCGGTATATATACAGTTTCAAAAGCATACGCTAATCATCAGGGATCTTGAAACTATCAATTGACGAGCACCGGGCAGATCTAGCGAGGTGAATGACACATACATGAGGTAGCCATGAATAAGAAGCATAGGAAACTGAGTTGAGAAGAGGAATGGACACGGTGGGGCGATGAAAAAAGATGGGGCAATAGCAATTGGAGGGTTGAAAGCGAGAAAATATAGGGGAGAAACGATATGCTACAGAACGTAGAGAAGCGGAGAGAATAGCAGCGCATGAAAAAGAGAGACAGAAAGAGAGAGAGAGACAGAGAGAGCGAGAGGCAGAGAGAGGGAGAGAGAGAGAGAGAGAGAGAGAAAAAGAGAGGGAGAGAGAGAGAGAGAGAGAAAGAGAGAGAGAGAGAGGGGGAGGGAGAGATGTAGAACGGACATCTCACGTGTGCTTGTGGTACAGTAATTCAGGCACTCGGTTCGGGTTTCTCCGCTTAGTGAGTGAAACCAGCGAGCTTATATATATGCTTAAAGTATATCATTACCCTAAAAATAATACGTCATTTCTTCCGTTACACTTCAACCATGGTGATCGCTATATACATAAAGTCAAGAGCTAATAAACATAGCAGTGTACAACGGAAAAACGGGAAAATAGTGCTATTTCACGAAACACATTATTCTACGTTGCTGCGAGTCATAATAATTTCATGGTATTGCATTAAGCAGAATTCTTGCTCTCTAAATACAAGACCAACCGCTTTGTCAATTACGATACTCCTAGGAGGAGATATCGGCTTCCTAAACCTCCTCCCACATGCCAAACGCCGCCGCTCGAATACACTTCTGTCCCCATCCTTCACGCGGCTAAGCGTTGCTTCGTGAGAGTTCGGTTTTTCCGCCATAATTTTATGAATGATTTTCGGGTGCAGGTGCAGGGTGGAGGTTGACTTTCGGGAGCATGGCCTATGCCCTTATTTCCATTATCTTTCCGTATGCACGCGCTAATGCCCGTCATGATGGAGCCGGCAATGTTTTTTTAATAAGTCTCATACACGCAAGCAGTAAGAGTACCAAAATTTGGGCATGTGACATCAATTATCAGCGCTCCAAGCGGTGACGGAAACGATAGCCGCAATGCTTAGACGCGTGAAGGATGGGACAGAAGTGGATTCGAGGCGGCGTTTGCATGGGGAGGGGAGGTTAGGACCGATATCTCCGGCCTAGGAGTATCGTATTGCAAGCGGTTGTCTTGTTTTAGAGAGCAAAGAAATTCTGCTTAATGCAATACCATGAAATTATTATAGACTCGCAGGGCAAAGTAGAATAATGTTGTCGTGAAATAGCGCTATTTCCCGTTTTTTCCGTTGTACACTCTATTATATTAGCTCTTGATAAAGTCATATCCCTTACTTGTAATTACAGTAACATGTGATCTTTAAATTACCACCGAATGATAAAGGATATCTTTAGTCCGTGCTAATATGCTATTTAACTAACAGCATTTCAAAAGGAATGAGTTGACAAAGAAAAAACATTGCTGCTGATCCTGAAATGGCTGGTGGCGGTAACCGGCGACGGAAAATCATTGATGGCTCGCTGGCATGGCAGCGATTTAAGTAGATGATTACTGTCTAATGCCGGAATTATGATAATTAATACGCCTTATTATTATACGCTCAGGCACGCTAGACAGTTCCATGTGATTAGTTATTCGCCTTACGCAGCAGTTTTCAGCAGTGTCGGTATCCTGGTTTGCCGACCCCGACGATTTGCCTACCCTCAGTGATGAGAGACTGATGCCTCCACCCCCAGATACGTCTACACAAAAGATGCCTGGCGAAGTAACATTCGTGCAGCGCACAGTCGCAACACAACATGGCACGCATACACAATACGCTGCCATGCACGCATACATATATATCGCATCATTTCTTTCGCGCGAGCTCTTGTTTCTCTATATCTCTCTCCTCGTCTCACAGCCTTCGTTTCCTTCTTGAGTTCTCGGCTCTCTCTTATCTTCTGCTCTCTTCTCTCTCCCCTTCTCTCCAGTCTCTCTCTCTTTCTCTCTCTTTCCTCGCTCGCTACCTCTCTCTGTCTCTGTCTCGCTCGCGCGCATCTCTCGTATCAATTTTTAATTAGATTTTTTTGTATCAACTGCTTTTTCCGCTACGGAATGGAGCTAAACTTACGTCTTTACTTTTTTTCTAGACTTACTTTTACTTTTACTTACCTAAATAATTTTAACGGCGCTAGCGAGAGCAATTAGCGTCATCAGACTAATTATCACATCAGCGCCACGGGATCGCATAACCGTCGAGTGCGTAGACAAGATGATCATGTTCTTTTACGGAGGAACGAGGGAAACAATAGGTAAAGGTCGGCGGCGCATCAACGTGCATTGGCGTGTCTGCGGTGGGTTTTACTAGCGTGACATTTTATACGTGACCTTTCAGTCGATCGTCATTGTCCGTAGATAATTTTCTGACGAGCAAATGCAGCTGCCAATGCGCGCATGCGCTTCTTACACTGTACAGCTTCATCTGTTCTCCGCCCTTCCTGTCTTTTTTCTTTCTCTCCGTCTCTTCTGTCTGTCTCTCTCTATCTATCTATCTATCTATCTATCTATCTATCTATTATATATTTATATATCATCTATCTATCTATCTAATCTATGCTATCTATCTATCTATCTTCTATCTACCTATTATCTATCTAATCTATCTACTATCTATCCTATCTATCTATCTAACATTATCTATCTATCTATCTATCTATCTAGTCCTATCTATCAATATCTATCTATCTATCTATCTATCTGATCTATCTATCTACTATCTATCTATCTATCTATCACTATCTATATATCTAATCTATGCTATCTATCGATCTATCTACTATCTATCTATCTACTATTTATCTTTCTATCTACTATCTAAGCTATCTATGCTATCTATCTATCTATCTATCTCTCTATCTATCATAATATCTCCTCTATCTAATCTAATCTATCTATCGATATCTATCTACTATCTATCTATGTATCTACTATCTATCTATCTATGCTATCTATCTATCTTCATCTATCTATCATATCTAGCTTCTACTATCTATCTATCTATCTACTATCTACTCTATCTATCTATCTATTCTATCTATCTATCTATTATCTATCTATCTATCTATCCTATCATTTTATCTTTCTATCTATCTATCTTCATCTATCTATGTATCTATCTATCTATCTATCTATCTATCTCTATCTATCTACTATCTATCTATCTATCTATTCATCTATCTATCTGTCTCCTTCACTTCTTCTCATCGCTCTCGTCTCTTCTCTCTCTCGCTTTTGTGTTTCTCTCTCTCCTCTCTCTCTCTCTCTCTCTCTCTTCTCTCTCTTCCTCTCCTCTCTCTCTCTCTCGTCTCTCTCTCTCTCGCTCTCTCTCTCTCTCTCTCTCTCTCTAATCTCTCTCTCTCTCTCTCGTCTCCTCCTCTCTCTCTCTCTCCCTCTCTCTCTCTCTCTCTCCTCTCTCTCTGCTCTCTCTCTCTCTCTCTACATTTAATTCTTATCTTTCCCCATCTCCCCCTCTCTCTATCGCTCAAAGCAGCTTGTTGTGTGCATGTGAAGCCCGAAGTTTCAGGTGATCGCAGTCATTCACTTGTGCGCAAGCATGGTCAGGCTCCTGCTATTCCCTAGTCTCTGCATTAAACTAGCTGGTCCTAATGCTTGCTTGTTAGGTCAGTCTGTTCTCGTTATATTCTCGTAATAACTCTGCGTCAAAACTTAATCCAGAGTTAGTCGACGCCATCCAGCATTTGTTTGTGTGATAGTGTTTATTTTATTGTTTTTTATTCATTTTATTTATTTTATTTTATTCTTTTGTAATGGTAAACCCTTTGTAGAGGGTGCGCGCCGCTTTAGGATTAGGATTTAGACATTTAAATATGTAATATAGTAATAGCAGATGAGTTGCTTCTCCCGTGGCAGTCGTGTCTATCCGTATACGCAGCATTTTGCCACACCACGACAGTCGCATGTGTTACCATGACGTGTGATTCTGGGTATTTTATATGATTCCGGGTATTTGGGGATTCTGGGGGATTCCGGGTATTTGGGGATTCCGGGGGATTCCGGGTATTTGGGGATTCCGGGGGATTCCGGGGGATTCCGGGAATTCTGCGCATTTGGTACGACCTACCTTCGCTTCATCCGGAGGGCTAGGTAACCTTTCATCTGGACTCAGTCTAATCTCCTCCACCTCCACGTTTGGGGGAGGGGGGAGGCACGTCCCACTCGTTGACCTGTAGTGACCTCGCTCGAACCTCTTCGGAGACTGCTGCGCAGGAGGCGAGGCCCTCTCGTGCTGCCCTCTATCGACCTTCTCCGCTGCGTCGCACTCGTGCGTCGCCACGTCTATCCCGCTGTCCCCCGTCGACTGCCGCGCTCGTTGTTTCAAACTTCTGTCGACAGGTGGCACTGGCGAGTCGCTCAGGAGGCTCTCCCTGCTGCCACTGTGCGACGAGCCGGGACTCGTCGACGACTTCGAGTCTTGCGACGCGCGCGACGACGCGACGTCGGCGGCAAACTTGTGCAGGAAGGAGACGGTCGGCGGCGGCACGGGGATGGCTTCGGGGCGCGTGCGCGTGGCGTCGCCACGGTCGGCGCAGTCGGCGCGCGGCGGCAGCGCCGTCTCGTGGGTGCTGCTCGCGTACCCGCTCACCGTGCTACTCGATCTACTGCTCGAGCGAGACTGCGTGGGGACATCGAGCAAGTCCTCGTCCTTGCGAGGGTAGAGTTCTGATGATCCGGTGCTGGACGGTGCCTGACTGCTGCGAGCGCTACCACTGCTGCTGGTCGACCTCTTCGTGTCGTTACCTGGGTGAGAGAATCACCGTCAATGTACACACAGGTGGGCTTAGTTACAGGTGAAGCAGTTACAGGTGGGCTTAATTACAGGTGGGCTTTATTACAGGTGAGGCAGTTACAGGTGAGCTTTATTACAGGTGAGGCAGTTACAGGTGTGTATGTATACGGTAGCGACTGCGATTCGTTATTGCTAATGTTGGTTTAGATGCGCGAGTAGTTTTGCGATGGCCCACCAGATGGCAGCATAACCCCATTCTGGATGGAATGAACCGCACGCGGAAACGTTGCGAACGTATGTATGCACAAGCCGTTCATGCGCTGAGCAAATAGAACAAAAACATGTTACTATTTTTGCGACACAAAAAAGCAACGAAAATGGAAACATTTATACGGTAATCACTATCGTTACTTTACCAGTATATGTCAACAGTACCCCTCCAACCCCGTACGAGAAAAGTTTCTCCACGACATGAGTTATCCGGGTTCGTCAAAATGCTGACCTATTGTATGGATGTCAACCATAGTGGAGATGCTATCTCTGGTCTCCGAGTCATCGTCGTCGCTCTCTCTCCGGTTGTCAGTCCTCTTGTGAAACAGAGAAGCAAAGAAATTTGCGGCTTCGTCTGGTGTAGGTGGCGGAACCTTACTGCGAATCGAGTCGAGTGGAATGTCATCATCCTGCAGTAATAAAACAACAAAAACTGTAATTCATCATTCCCTGGCGAAATCAGAGCAACTCATTACGTATTATGTTGCCGTATCACCAGCCAGCGCTGTTTATTCCTTTTCGGCAATGTTTTGGACTGCGTCAGCACACATTCGTATGAAACCTATTATCCTATCGGCTGAATGATTATTTTAGTTTCGATTTAGTTATATAAATAACATTAACAGTGTAAAAATAGTTTGACTGAATGTACTTGCGTTGTTTTTCATTTCTCACTATCCATAGTAAGTGATTCATTTCGTGTAAAGTTACGTTTTAGGTTAAACTTAGAGCATAAAGTCCCAAATCATTAACTTTCTCGGGGCCGAAAACCATGTGGATGGCATTAAACAGGTCTGAGAAAAGTGGTGACTAAATTATTAACCAAATATGTACATTATGCCTCTCATGTACATTTCAAATATACAGCCCTGGTTTGCGCAAACTACTTTTCCATCTCGGTAAATAAACAAGAAAACTATGCAGAGCGCAGGATCTGCGTAGCGGGAAAACACAAAGATGTCTTTCAGCGCCAGAATGCAACGGTCTAACAAAAATTCACTTGAAAAATTACCACGGTGCGGTCTTTCACGCCCGAAGCTGCTCAGTAGCCACTTGTTAGCGAAATGCAAGAGATTCTTTGTCGAGGAAAAAATTCAACAGTATCATTGCCCGTGGGAGTCACAGTTACGATGGCAACAGTAAGACCACTGACCCCTCAGCATACACGCAGCTGTGCTATGAGCAAGCAGACCACTGACTCCTTAGCGATACCCACAGCTGGAGCATCGACATTTAAGACCACTGACCCCCTGAGAATACCCATAGTAAGGAGAATTAACAGTAAGGCAACTGACTCCTTCACGATACCTGCAGCTGTGTGTAGTAACAACCCTATTACCATTCTCTCCTGCTGTTTTAGTAATCTAAGACAACCGCTTGCAATGTAAGTGACCTCGGTCAACTGTCTCGTCTCACGCCAGTTACGATGCACAAGGTGGCTGGTATATTTCTTAAACACAGAGGGCTGCTTACTCCAGTGTTTCCTCAAAGAACGTGGAGCAAACGCGTCGATCTCTAAGCAACGAGACAGTATCTCTATCGTTTGCTACATTTAACGATAGGCGCCGCTTAGATTACAGTTGCTTTGTGTCTGTAGGGGAAGGGGGGGTTTCCACGCAGGAAACGCCTGCTAGTTCATGAAATTGTGCTCGGTAATGGTATGCGTGTGCACGCACGAGATCGCATAAAGGACGGATAAATAAAGCACATAGGAGTCCATAACAGAGGCAGCTGCGCGTATGTGTGACTCACATCGTTTGCAGTGCCTCTAATAATTCTTAATTCTAACGTTCAAAAATTAATTTATACATCCATTTTAAGTTTTCGCTGCGCGCTTTGCGCGCGAACAGATTATCTCAGTTTGCATTCAACGGTTGTAGCTTTCCGAGTGCCAAGGCTAAAGGAAAATCGTGTCAGTATCAAAATGTTAGCTTTAAGTATAAACTATTGCTTGCAATAGCAACTTTAATACACAGGAGTCACAGGAGTGGTAAGTCCGCAGTTGTGAGTTGTGACTGCACTCTTCAATCGCCAGCGCATAAAAACACAAAACAATACTTTTTCAACAGTCAATTTCATCTGGGGAATAAACGCATGAGGTGGAGGCGCCCCCCTCCCCATCCAAAAGGTGGGGGCAAAACGCATTCTCTCCCCCCCAAAAAAAGAAAGAAAGGAAGGAAGAAGAGGCGGAAAAAAATCATAAATAGGAGAAGAAAAATAAACAAGTGCCGCAGAGCGAAAGGGCTCATCTGGTGTCTGGTGTTCTGCTGATAAATACATTTGTGCATAGCAAGACGTCCTATACATACATTCATTTCTAACCCCAAAAAAACAACACTAGTCTAATAAAATTCCGATAGATGGCGGGCCGCTATTAAAGGCATCGTTGCATCCATAGAAATAGATAGATAGATAGATAATAAATAGATCCAAAGTTATCTATCTATTTCTATGGTTGCATCGGTCAGCCAAAGCATTGCAGCAATGGCAGCTGTCAGTGTGACGACGGATTGCAAAAAGCAGGAGCGAATAATTACCATAATATTATTACTATACATAACGTGCGTTTTATGGTGTCAGGTAATAAGGTAGCCTACATTAAACCCCTTGCGAAGCACATCTGGCTCGTTAAAAAATAGCTCAATGATTGATACAACCAGAGCAGCTCGTGCAAGATTACAATTTACAGCAATGTGATAGAAAATATCTATAAACTAATTTCAGTACAAGGTAGGCCAGTGATTAGTGGACCGAATAAGCTCAAGAACGTACACACTTGCGTCTATATTGGTGCCAAAATTTGATGAGAAAATTCAGTCTGGGAAATCCGCAGCCTCGCTCCTGGGTAATTATTTGAGTGCTAGTGACTGTATTCCAACTATTCATAATGTACACTACAGAATCTCATATATAAGTCATCTCATTATCTCCTAAGTAAGCGTTGTTCAAGTAAGAGTTATGTGTGGAATTTCACTGTAAAATGGGAGCTTTCCACAACCACAGGTACTCGCCAACGCAGTTGAGAAACAAATCGATGTTTAACCCTCCTCTTGCGGGTCAAAAGGTTATCAGACACTTACTCTTCGCATGTCAGCAGAAAGTACATTTCATGGTCCTTTCAATAAAGCCATAAAAATGCTAGGTCCCCGCTGAAACAAAAAAGTTTTTCAATCGCTCCGTCAGACCATGTCCTCAGAAAATGTATAAAATCTGCCCTGTGCCCCATTGACCTTTGACCTGTGACCTCCAACGAGAACGCATTCTTAGCAGACGAGACGTACGCAAAATGGCGCGCGCGCGCTCTTGGAGAGTTTTGTGTTCCATGCAGCACCGTCGTACGGCTACTTGTGAATGCCACGCGAGAGTATTGACAACGTCGGTCGACGTCCGCCATGCAAACAGTTGCCACGCGTGTACGTTCGCTGTCCCCTTAATCTGTCCACGGCCACTGTGAGGGGGGATATACAGCCTCCCTATAATCCGACTGCTATGAGGAACTGGCAATGAATGCCCAGCGTATGTCTACGGGACAATCGTGACTTTGATTCTTGGCCTTTCGATGTGTAGCGGAGTATCCGTTGTTTCCGACTGCGGGCCCTTTTCGCCTGTTCGGACAATCGGGGGTCTGTTGTTGGTCAGTCCTTCTGCATAAAGGGCCGCTGGACGTCAGAGTTTTATTATTACGCTTGCTCTGCGCAGCCGCAACTAGAAGGTCTATAGTAGCTGTCGCGTTTAATGAAAATATACACGATTTTCCGTATTCGGTTTCGTATTCGGGTTTACGAAGTTGAAACCTGTATTTAAATGCCAAAGTCACGGCAGATGACTCCGTAAAGGCAGTTCAACAGAAGTGTATGATTGTACAATTTGCAATGTCTACTGTGTTATCACAAGGTTGGGAGAACACACAGCGGGCCCAACTTAGCGTAACGCAAGTACTAATTATTTTTTTTTGCTAGATACGTTTGGAAATAGTTAGAAGGGCTCTTCAGTGAAGAATAAAGGTCTTGCAATGCATATAACGAATGAATAGCAGCTCGTCTTTCACTCAGTATATATACAGTTTCAAAAGCATACGCTAATCATCAGGGATCTTGAAACTATCAATTGACGAGCACCGGGCAGATCTAGCGAGGTGAATGACACATACATGAGGTAGCCATGAATAAGAAGCATAGGAAACTGAGTTGAGAAGAGGAATGGACACGGTGGGGCGATGAAAAAAGATGGGGCAATAGCAATTGGAGGGTTGAAAGCGAGAAAATATAGGGGAGAAACGATATGCTACAGAACGTAGAGAAGAGGAGAGAATAGCAGCGCATGAAAAAGAGAGACAGAAAGAGAGAGAGAGAGAGAAAGAAAGGCAGAGAAAGAGAGAGAGAGAGAGAAAAAAAAGAGAGGAAGAGAGAGAGAGAGAGAAAGAGAGAGAGAGAGAGAGGGGGGAGGGAGAGATGTAGAACGGACATCTCAACGGTGCTTTGGTTACAGTAATTCAGCACTCGGTTCGGGGGTTCTCGCTTAGTGAGTGAAACCAGCGAGCTATATATATGCTTACAAGTATACATTACCCTAACAATAATACGTCATTTCTTCCGTTACACTTCCAACCATGGTGATCGCTATATACATAAAGTCATATCCCTTACTTGTAATTACATAAATGTGATCTTTAAATTAGCCACCGGAATGATAAATGATATCTTTAGTCGGTGCTAATATGCTATTTTAACTAACAGCATTTCAAAGGAATGAGTTGACAAAAGAATAAACATTGCTGTAATCCTGGAATAGCTGGTGCGGTAAAACCCAGCGACGGAAAATCATATGGCTGCTGGCATGGCAGCGATTTAAGTAGATGATTACTTCTAATGCCGGATAATTATGATAATTTAATACGCCTATATTTATACGCTCAGACGCTAGACAGTAATTATGTGATTAGTTATTTCTGCCTTACGCGCAGTTTTAGCAGGCGTATCCTGGTTCACCACCCGACGATTACTCAGTGATGACCACCCAGATACGTCATTACACAAAAGAAATGCTGCGACAGTAACATTGCACGCACACACACATGCACGCATACACATACGTGCATGCACGCATACATATAATCCATCATTTCCGCGCGAGCTCTTTTTCTCTATATCTCTCTCTCGTTCACCCTTTCGTTCCTTCTTGAGTTCCTTCGGTCTCTCTTTATCTTTCTGCCTCGCTTTCTCTCTCCCCTTCTCTCCGTCTCTCTCTCTTTCTCTCTCTTTCTCGCTCGCTACCTCTCTCTGTCTCTGTCTCCCTCGCGCGCTCTCTCGTATCAATTTTTAATTAGATTTTTTTTCATCAACTGCTTTTCTCGGCTACGGATCAAGATGGTACTTTTACCGGTGCTAGCGAGAGCAATTAGCGTCATCGACTAATTATCACATCAGCGCCACGGGATCGCATAACCGTCGATGCGTAGACAAGATGATCATGTTCATTTACGGAGGAACGGAGGGAACAATAGGTAAAGGTCGGCGGCATCACGGTGCAATGCGTGTCTCGGTGGTTTTTACTAGCGTGACATTTTTAAGTTACTTTCAGTCGGATCGTCATTGTCGGATAATTTTCTGACGAGCAAATGCAGCTGCCAATGCCCGCAGCGCTTCTTACACTCTAGCACTTCATGCTGTTCTCGCCCTCTCTCTGTCTTTTTTTCTCTCTCTCTGTCTCTCTGTCTGTCTGTCTCTATCTATCTATGTATCTATGTATGTATCTATCTATCTATCTCTATAGATAGATAGATAGATAGATAGATAGATAGATAGATAGATAGATAGATAGATAGATAGATAGATAGATAGATAGATAGATATAGATAGATAGATAGATAGCTATCTATCTATCTATCTATCTATCTATCTATCTATCTATTTATTTATCTTTCTCTCTATCTATCTATATATCTATCTATCTATCTATCTATCTATCTATCTATCTATCTATCTATCTATCTATTTAATTATCTTTCTCTCTATCTATCTATATATCTATCTATCTATCTATCTATCTATCTATCTATCTATCTATCTATCTATCTATCTATCTATCTATCTATCTATCTATCTATCTATCT
>NW_014577152.1:535246-555192 GCF_000485595.1 Priapulus caudatus
TAGAAAACAGAACAAAACAAATCTTGAGTGAATAGTGGCATTCCATTTCTATTACAATTACTTATCCTTATTACAAATACTTATTTTAAAAAAATCGTGAGCCCCCTTAGGTCTTTGCCCCCTCCCCAATCCATAACTGCTTCCGGCGCGCCTGCTGCCTGATGTTTCTGACAACAGGTCCCTGCATGAGCATTAAATTCTTCGCCTCAAGGAATCCCTAATCGAGTGTGAACACAAACTTACTTCGCTTCACTAATCTTCTTGTCGTACTTTCTTCTGTTTGTTGGATTTAGCATCGAACATAAGTGATACCTTTTAGAATGTTAAAGTTGTTTTCAAAGCGATTGTCACAATCTGAAAACGTGTCACTGTCATTTATGTGCACATTGCCATCTCTTTAGAACAATAAATTATTAGCATTGCGTATACAATTCTTATTATCCTCATCAATATGACAGTCAACACATTTCTCTAAAATTTGAACAAATATACACAGACAATTTACTCAATTTACACATTTGAATCATGTCAACTTCCAACATAATTATGTTTCTCGCTGACACTACCTGATTATTTACATTATTTATAATCACGCGATATGTCTTATGAACTATTAAGGGAATTCCATCGATATTTTTGTAGCTGCGATGTGCCATTAAAATGGCAGATAGATCCTTTCGCGATCAAATCTTTTTTACAGAGGATTGATATTGATATTTCCATGCGTAGTCATCATACGAAAGCTTATTTGTGATTTATTACAGAGTTATGGAAAGCATTGGATTTACTGCATTCTCACTTACTTCGTAGCGTACGCGTTTAGCTATAAGCAAGTGTCAGGCAGACCTATAGCTGAGACTGAACGCTTTTCATTTTTATTATTTCACGTTTACGAAAACAGAATCAGCGAACAGGGCAGCCTCTTGTGAGGCATTGAGGCAACTGACTCTGTAGTTTCCAGTGACAGACGGAGGCATGGAACAAACTACAGCCCCGTGTGACAGACAGAGGCAGGAAATGCAGATCGCCGTTATAATGTATAGACTACGATTTGCTTAGCAAGTGTACTTCAGTTTCTGTCAATTTCAATAACCAATAGTGGGCTAGCTATAACTCGCTAAACGGGTAGGGAATTAAACACGGTCATCAGAGCCTATGTACTCAGTATTATTGGGGGGAGTGTCGCGTGTTCGCTGCATGCTTTTATCTTAAATTGCTTACATTTATCTCCGTTTCTGTTCTATCACTTTTATGCTTCCTTTTTATAATATTCTTATGTACCTTTCATCTTTATCGGTTTTATTCTGTCAGTGTTTTTTGCACTGCTTTTCTCTTTTCCTTTCTCAGTCTCTCTTTCCCTCTCTCTTCATCTTTATATTTCCCCCTCTCTGTTTCTCTCTCTCTCCAATTCTTTCTCCTGCCCACGCGCTTCATCTCTCTCATGCATGAGTAAGTTACGAGGGAAATTTAATGTGTAGTGTAGCCAAAGTAATCTGGTCAGGACTTTATACGAATTGAGAACCCATATGAACCTCCTAATCTCAGTAGGCGCACTCGCTAAGCTGGTAGTAGGTGAATCAGTTCACCAGACAGACCAGGCTTTCTCTCTCCAGTCACGCGCTACGTGGCAGTCTCCGCTGGCTTCCTCTGTAGTCGTGGCTGGCTGGCGGCGGTCTGGCTCGCATCTGAGTCATAACCCGCACTGAATCATAGCTAACGATCAAGCCTCCCTGCCATTAAAACATTAGCGCCTACGTCCACGTGCATTACACGTGTTGTGGACCACAACCGTGCACCTTATGGTGACCCGACGTTATAGAACCCCCTACCCACCACGCACACGCGCTCAGTGTTAGCCAGCATTATTCTCAGTATCCGCCTATGCGGGTTGAAATCGGCCTTGGTCTTACCCATGTAACGGGCCTGCGCACAATAATCATTCTTGGGTCGGTAAGGACCCGATGGTGGGAGTTTTGCAGAAGTTAGCCATTGAAATCAAACGCCAAAATCTCCCGATTGCTCGAATGCATTATTTAGCGTCTGCGATATTTAAAATCCGCTTCTACAAAAATAACTACATGGTCTCGAGGACACGCACGTAAAGAAGGATTCATCGAGCTGCAGAAGGCGCTTGTTCGCCATGATGGAATTCCGAGTTCTGCTTTGCATTCCCCGTGAGAGACCCGCACACGACGTCAGCGCACGATGAAAGACGCACGCCAGCAGAACACTGAGCACTGAGGATTCGCTGCACCGAATAACAGATTTGGACAGAACTTTACGACAGCAGCAGATATTGAAACTTGCCGCCGAGCGCATGTTCAATTATTATTCCCGGGAGACAGGCGTATGTGGGAGGAATTGAAACCGACGTATAGCTCCCGTGTTTTCTGCGAGTGCGCCAAATTGGACGACGCGCGATTGAGAAAGACCTGAAAGAAATACTGAGCGACTGCGAGTCGACTTCGGGAAATGTTGACTCACTCGCCGGTCTCTCAATCGCGGGCTTCTTTCTCCCTCACACACACTTCTCTCTCTCATTTTTCGATTGCTCTCTCTCTCTCGCTCTCGCTCGTCCGAGCGCGCTCTCCTTCCCTTCTATCTATCTCTGTCTCTGTGTCTCTCGCTCGCTTCACACCCCCTCTCTTTTTCTCTTTCTCTGTCTCCCCATTCACTCCCTTTTTTTTCTCTCCCTCGCACTTTCTCTCTTTCTCTCTCTCTCCTTCTGTGCGTGTGTCTCACCCTCATGGCTGGTCCCAATACAGTAACTGTACGCAGCAATAGAGATCGGATAACGAAGCGGGCACATAGCAATTAAGTTAATATCCGCGCGCTGAAATCACCGATGTCGAAATCAAACACGTAGATATTCACCGATGATGCAAAACGCGAGAAACCGCAGCCATTCGAATCAATATATATGTATGCGTGCATGTATATTATATATATAATATATATATATATATATATATATAATATTCAGGAGTAAATAATAGGGTATATAGGATAATAGGAATAAATAATAATTCCCTATTATCTACTCCTGATATATATATATATAATATGTATAATGTGTGTGTGTGTGTGTGCGTGCGTGCGTGCGTGCGTGCGTGCGTGCGTGTGCGTGTGCGTGTGCGTGTGCGTGTGCGTGTGCGTGCGCGTGCGCGCGCGCGTGCGTGCAGCGATTGAACGTAGATAAAGGCTCTTACCCTGGCCGTCTCTCCGGCTCTGCTCAGCTTGCCGCCACTCTCATCGCCTTCACCGTTACTATGAAGACTGATCGAATCAAAGTCAAACTCCGCTAGAACATCGTCAAGTAGTCTCAGCGATGCCTCGACGTCCTCATCCCTGCACACACACACAATACACGTTAGAAGCACATCGCAGGCGAGTCTCTACTCCCTAATTACGTAATACGTACTAATTAGTCATTTAATCTTCCATCGCCGTCTCTAAGCATTATGTGCTGGTTAAATATTGAGGTTTCTCGAGAGGCGAACGTTCACAAGCGTGCAGCGGCGATTCGAATAGGCGAATTTAATTAGTTCTTTGGGAATAGAAACTCGAGTAGGAACGTAACTAGATAAAACCTAACAAAGGTCTTCGTTCGGAAAGAAGTGAGACCATTCGCCTTTTATGTGAGCCATCGCCAGCATAGAGATACTTTATAAAAAGTCTTGGTAGATATACTTAATAGATTATGAATAATACAATGTTCGACGTACGCATCGGATAATTTATTGCCTCCCTGTTTCATCGCAATATCAAGCAGGTAAACAGATATATATGTAAACAAACACATGCATCATTGTCTTGATTTAATGCTTAAGTGTCATAACCTGGATACTGTTCCCATGCCGCCGAATTAATCGCACAAAACTATAAAATTATTATAGCTACTCTACGTTTGACCCTCCGATATTTGATTATTTACTGGTGCATTGTTAGCGCGTAACAACCGACAAATTAATATAATAACTTATGCACGTAATATAATGAACTGCAATTTAGTGCAATGCGGTACTAGGTACATAATGTAATGTAATATTACATAATGCCAAGTAACGTAGCTAGATATGCTAATATGATAATTAAGTATTGATATTAATAATGATGAAATATTAAATATTATCATTAATTAATAACATTATTTTAAATACGAGTACATAGTAATTAATATAATGTCATTGAAACGCACGTACCTTATATCCTCGAGGTTTCGTGATACGGTTGAGCAGTGAGCCTCGGTCATGAGTGGCTCCATGGCTGTATGAAACCCCACCGTGACCCCCGTCTCCACAATCAGCCTCTCTCTCTCGCTCTCGCTCTCTCTCTCTCTCTCTCTCTCTTTCTCTTTCGCTCTCTTTATCTCTCTTGCTCTCTCCCTGTCAGCTTATCTCCTCTCCTCTGCAGCACAGTGTAGCAGCCTATAACAGAAACAGACGACATGTAGAACGCTTAACGACGACGATGTGAATAGAAATAGATAGAATGAATTCCTTGTGACGATAGTTGAATAATTATATGGTTGTCAGATGAGATATTTGCTCAGAGTGCGAGCTTGTGATCGGGCGCGGGTGCGTGCGTGTATGTGTAGGTGCAAATCTGTCGCGTGTGAGGGTGGGATGCTGAGTAGTTATTACACCTTCAATTACACGTCATCCACTTATATTTGTTACGTTACATTTTCGATTTCATCTTTTAATACATTTATACTTAGTATTTATTACTACTATATGAAGGAATTAGTTGAGAGGCTGTACGTATGTGTGCAGAAATCTTAGTGAATAGATTTTCTTGTTAACACGGTCAAGCTATGGCGTTCTATCACACTTACTTAGTTAGGTCAGCGAATGGACGAGTAATCACAATTCATCCCACGCCCATCGCATGACCTTATATATATTGTATTTCCCGAGAGTCCAACCTCCCAATATAATACTGACTTCCATGTTGACAATTGAATTGAGGGCGTTAGCATTTACGAACAGGCATCATATGGTGGTGGACAAGCCAAAGACATTTCATATTAGTTGTATTCAAAGGGGAGTAACTCATGGTTAAGATTCGAATGATGGAAAGAGTAAGATTGGTCTCAGATGGAAGAGTGAACAATTAGAAGAAAGAGGGGCAGAGGAAATTAAATGTGAAAAATACGAGGAACTTAATCTTTCCCAAGTTAAAGAATAGATAATATCATATCATATATTATATCATATCATATATTATATCATATCTTCATGAATAATTCATGAGAAAACAGCCAAAATTGTGACAATATATCAAATAAACATTGTCTAATCACAGCGCGTTTGATATATTTATGTACGAGCGCTAAGCAGCCCGGCCGGCATAACAACACACTAGCTATCATGGCGGCGTACATGTACGTCAGATGCTAATACGCACAGCAAAGTGATTCCATTTAGTGAAAAAATTATAAAGAAATTCCGGGAATGTGTTGCCAAGTGGGTAGTGGTGGAAGCTAGGAAGCCCTGAGGCTGAAAGCAAGATCGCTGTCAAGGCACGACAACAAGTACAACAACAACAACAACAACAACAACACAGCCGGCTAGGCGTGGGACTATCTTTTTCTCGAGTTAAAGATAATCATATCTTCATGAATAATTCATTATAAAAAAAACAGCCAAAATTGTGACAATCTTGTTTATGAACATTGTCTAATCACAGCGCGTTTGATATATTTATGCTCGAGCGCTAATCAGCCAATCGCGCGCAACAACTTCACTAGCTATCATGGCGGCGTACAATGTACGTCTGAGACACTGATCTCTATAATATAACTAGAGATTATAATATATAATCTTATTATATATAGGTTAATATATTATAGAGATCAGTGGTCTGAGAACAATATATACAATGTATATACAGTATATATTGTTCTCAGATGTACGTCAGATGCTCGTGCTGCCGATGATTTTGATGGCAGTTCTTCAGGATTCCGCATTTTTCATGCATGTCACCAATACGCACAGCAAATTAAGTGATTCCATTTAGTGAAAAAGTATATTCCGGGAATGTGCTGCCAAGTGGATAGCTGTGGAAGGAAGCCTTGAAAGCAATGTTGCTGTCAATGCACTACAACAAGTAGAACAAGTAGAACTAGAGCACACGGAGAGCACAGGCCTCCGCCAAGGCAGCTGAATTGTCTCACTGTGAAAAATTAAATTAATTAATTAAGTGAAAATTTTTATTTATTAATTAATTAATTAAACAATTAATTGGATCCGGATCACCACCAAAATGTAATCAATTCTGAGTTACCCCATTTCTGACCTATCCTGAACAATTAATTAATTAATTAATTAATTAATTAATTGAATCCGGATCACCACCAAAATCTCATCAATTCTAAGTTAGGCGATTTCTGACCTATCCTGAAAATTTTATGACAATCCGTCCAATGTAATGGCTGTACACAAACAAACCCACAAACCCACAAACAAACAGTCAAACACACGCCGGTGAAAACATAACCTCCTGCCAACCCCTTGGCGGAGGTAACAACAACACAGCCGGTTATAGGCGTGGGACTAGGAGAGGGGCTTGCACTATCAGCCGATTTCAATGTTGATGATATTGTTAAAGGCAAAGGATCTGAAAGGTAGGCTCTCTATTAGTATTGCTTTTAATCTATTGCTATTTACAAAAATGATGAATCTAATTTCAGGCATGTTTTCATGATCATGTGATTGGTGGTTGCATGTACAGTGTACGTACGTGTTATTGTTGTGTTAGACCGAATAATTCTGTCCCAGATAACGTTTTATATTTTGGATGCGTTATACTGGTATAACAGTATATAACGCATCCAAAATATAAAACGTTATCTGGGACAGAATTATTCGGTCTACTGTTGTGTTAGTCCGTGACTGAACTGAGCTGCTAATTAATGGAACTGTGGCTGTGAATGAATGAGAGAGACTGCACTGGGTAGTGAATTCTCATTCACAGTCAGTGATGAATTGATGAAAGGTATGGAAAGATTTGTTTGCAAAATGTATGGACAGGACTGTGTGAGAGCGAGGTACAATTTGTTCATCATGCTAATCGTTAACCCTGACAGAATCGCGTTTAATTGCCACCAACAGAAGATTCTCTGAAAAAGCACATCATAAATCTACCTACCAGGTCGCTGTGCACTTGCGATGTCTAGAACAGTTTTCAAATATTCCTAGTCCAAATGGACATGGGTAGAAAAGTATAGATGATACTATAGACATGGACTGGGGTGATCCGCCCCAGTTCCAAGCAGCTTGCTTGAACTAACTTACTGTTCTTGCAAGAAAACCAACTGTGAGAAACCGTCTGGCACTGGCAAAGAACGGTGTTCTTGTCGACAGCATGGTGTGTCATATACAGATCTGTGCAAGTGCGTCGACTGCAGAAACTCGATTGTTACAAAATGAAAGTTGAAAATTGAAATGAAATGATTGTTGAAAATGAAAATGAGAGTTGGATTCTGATGAAGACGACTCGGACGAGGAGTAGATTACCCCCACGTACATGCGTGCGTGCGTGCGTGTGCGTGTGCGTGTGCGTGTGCGTGTGCGTGTGCGTGTGCGTGTGCGTGTGCGTGTGCGTGTGCGTGTATGTGTGTGTGTGTGCGCGGGCGTGTGTGTGTGTATGTGCTTCATGTTTGTAGGGCCTCTATCACTCACTCTTCTGTACGATTTTCCCATCTATACAGACTATAATTATTACTCATCATGTTCATAACTCCCATAGAGTAATACACAACTATCTAATAATGGACATAAGATGGCGCTATAGTGTTTGATAATTACCATAGCTAATTAATGTGCAACCTTTTGTTCTGACGAGTTATGAATTCTTTCTTGGTGATTTTCATACCTAATTCTATGCAAAGATTCATGTAGCTACCAGAGGTGGGTCACGAAAGTTAAAATCTAGACACATTTTGGATGCTCGGCCCACGGTCTATTATGATTACACTTAATTGTTACTAATATGATTAAGCAGAGACATAATTACGAGTATCACATCGTTGCATTGCAGATAATCGAGTGAACTACCACCAATAGAATGCTGCACTAAACCTAGCTCTAGAACTATAACCCTTCGCTCCTTCAGCACATCCCTTCCCTTCCTCCCTGTGGCAGAGCGAAGAGCTATAATATAGTTCTAGAGCTACACTAACTGTTATGAGAATTGCCTTTGACATTTAATCTCGCAATTTCCTGTGCTAACTTTGCTTCTCTTTAGTTAAGCAAACTATTTTGCTTGCCTATTTTATATCATGAAATCATGCAATTATCCAATTGCAAATACTAAATCAAGAACAAACGCTCAACTGTAAAACCTGTGTGAACTTGATTATCAATGCAGCCCTATCTATTTAACATATTTACATACATATTACTTAGATAAACAAATATGATATAACAGTTAAACAAATAAATTATAACAGTTTAACAAATGTTGTAAAGGTCAAGAGAAAAAACCTGGCACCAGTAACATCCGGTTTTAACCTAACATGAACGTGACATCCTATTGTACTTTGTACGTGCGCTCGTCAAATATGTGTATTGCGTCATTATAGTGATAACAAGCACTATACACTATCCGAACAAAATCATAGATGGTAGAAGACTTTATAGCTAATATTACATATCATGAAGGCCTAATGAACCAATTACCGTCTGCGGTACCTTGTAAAAATCACTCATCAATTTTTCATGCGGAAAAAAATTACTGCTGGAAATAATTCATGGGATTTTTAATACGACATGCCTTTTTATGAGAAATTAAAAGGTAGCTATAGGGCGACAGATTGTCAGGCTTGAAAAGCCATGGGCGAATGTGGGAGATAGCGAATCTTATCTGAAGAGACCATGACGAAGCGAATCAGGGTGTACATGAGACATTGATGGTTTATATGAGCCACGTACAGACTCATAAACATGAGGAAAGGGACGTGGAGGAACTATATGGGAGCCACACACGATCACATCAATGTAATAAAGATGCAAAGTGAATAAGAGAATAAATGTTACGTACAGCATGTATTGCCAGTTTTAAATATTTCAGTGCTTTGTCACACAAACACGTTACGTTGACTTGTACGTTTAAATTTAAACTAAATAATCAGTAATAATTATGAGCGTGCAGCTTAATAAAATCAAGAGCTCTTGATAAAATCCTGTCTCCAATTCTCGCTTGCCGATGGCGACGTTTTGATGCGTTAATATCCGATGATTGCCTAGCATGACAGATGTATCTTTTACTCAATAAGCATTCGTCAAAACGTCGGTTATTATCTGCAGATATATACGGCGTCATACGAACTCGGGCATGCGCATACTTCTTAGTACGTAAGCCGCTTGCTGCTTGTCTCTCGCCATCATCCCGTATATATATGGCAATCTATTTCTCAAGCAAGTGTCCCCCACCCGCAGCCCACGGAGACTTCGCAGAGAACACACGAATAAAAAGTCATTAGGACGATTGCGTGACCTTTCTAGCAGAAGACCTGACACGCGTTTATTACGTTTAGTTCCAATATAATGCGTGATATAACAAAGCAGGCGTTGCTGTAATTGGGTCCTGATTATACGCGGTAACTTTCTAGAAGATCTCCAGAAAAGATATCTTCCAAATTTCATCCTCGCATTGAAACACCGTTCTTACAGAATATAGACGGAATAGAGAAAACTCACAAGCGATATGTGGCAGGGTGTAAGGAGTGGAATACTAACCAGCAAACTGGCAGACCATGTGTTACAGCCTTCATAGAAACTGGGAAGGGCTTGCTGTAGTGCTGAGTATATAACTGAATGATGTTGGATGTAACACAGTAAACTAATATATCCAGCCGCGCCAATGCCTCACTAGAGAATACTCGGCTACAGGTCACCCTAAATAATTTCTTGCTTGAAGTAATTAACCGACCACATCGATTAGAAGCAACATGGTAATTAGGTGTATACAATCCGGCATACTTAGTGTAAGCATAATATATAATCAGTATAGCATATATGTCATGTCAAAAACAATATTATTAAGGAAAACACGATGTTAATCTAACTACGTCGTGCTAACTAGGAAATCATGAAGGTTGGTCTTATAGGATACCAACGAAGCGTATTTTAAACAACTTTAGAATATGAAATTTGGAACTGTGCTAGTTTGACTGTCAGAATGCGAACGCGTGGTGATTGTTTACCAGTATGTAGCTTGACTGGCGTTTCCCGAATTTCATTCGGTGAATTCTCCGTGGTAACGGTACGATGGAATGTGCGAAAAACTGTTAAATAAGATTGATCCTCTACATCGGCAGATTTTGACAATAAAATCACCTCCTCGTGCTCTATCGATCACTCACCCTTCAACGCCCACCTCTCGCTGCATTTCCACGCAGGCTATCCGGCACTGCTCACACATGCACGTATACACACAGGTCCGCGAGTGTGTGTTTGGTTCGAGTGCTACTCCCAGATGAGCAAGCGCCTGTGTTAGCGTGCGGTCATTAACACAGGGCGGCATCGGCCACAGCTACCTCTTACCTGGCACCTGCCGGTAGCTGATCCGTAAGTGCGCTGAGGGATGCCTCACTGACCAGCAACACCTGGCGGGGGCATGCAACAATTATTTACCTGGCTTAGATGGGGGTGGGGCGATAATATACGTGGCTTGCGACGATGAAAATCACCTGGCTCTTACGCACGCATGCACCCGCAGTTAACATGTACTTCTTTTACAGTTTATAATGCGTTACATAAGCTGTTCGAGTCACAGAGTGCAATCCCCTCTATCAGTCTCTGTCCTGAACAATATAGCGCATCGCGTTCGACGTACGCTATCGTTGGTTGCGTTCTGCATTGTACCATCTATATTCGAGATCGATAGCGTCACTGGCTCGATAAGACAAAGCGAATGACGATGAGAACTAGTTGTATTGAAAATGGCAGCGCAAATCAGAGAGATAACGCTCTTGCAACGATGCTAGAACGCTGAGCCGTGACTATCGCCTGCTAGCCCTGAGTACGCAAGCGTATCGTGCGTTTCCTGTCCTCAATACGAGTCGGGTTAAAACATTTAATGTACCTGTTGCCGGCCAATTATGTCGGAACAGCTACTGTAGATGCTCTTGTGGCACGGATGAAAACCGCACGAGAGTGGCACGAGTGTTATACATATTGCTCGGATATCTTCCAGTAAGTCACAGGCCGCGTATACTGTGAAGCAGTGCGCGAGAACTCATGTGTAATTGGGGATGGTATTACGGTAGGACTGTCCTGAGCAATAGAAAGTCAACCCCGCGTTATCCGTGTTGACTCACGGGCTACGCACGCGGCGTGCATTACCGCGCGCATTTACCACGCGGTGTCTTCACACACAACTCGGTGCGCAAAACCCGCGAACTGAACACCTCTCAACAATACGTCACTGTGTTGGACGTTAGCTGAGCTTTCATTCACCGGCCCGCCATGCATTGACCTCATGTAATCCTTTCACTACAAACGCGTACTGTGATCATCCCCACAGCCTCCCGCGCGCGATAAAGTTAGCGCTCAAATAAATGACGTATAGGTTAATCCCGGATGGTAAATATGGACACTGCGAATGGAATCTGGCTTGCGCGTGAATGGATTGCCATTATAAGCAAATAACTCGATATATATATATACATGTGTGTGTGCGTGTGTGTGCGTGTGTGTATATGTGTATGCATGTGTGTGTATGTGTGCATGTGTGCATGTGTGTGTGTGTGTGTGTGTGTGGTGTGTTGTGTGTGTGCGTGCGCGCGTCCGTGCGCATGCGTGCGTGTGTGGAGTGTATGCATACGTGTGCATCAAGATCTTAACGCACATCCACGCATCCATCACGTTTGGCTGTTAAAATCCACTTTACCGCCACGACGACCAAATGTTTCTGAAACGTCCGCAACTTCAAGATGTACCATAAATCACTTGAACATCGCTCCTTCTCTGCACTTATATCCCGCTACAGTGAGACACACCCCTCTATCGCAGAATAGGATTGCAACGAGAGATAGAATCAACGCAGGAACAACTTATGCAGTTGGGCAAAATATGCATATGTATGACAGGAAATAATTCACAGCTTGGGGTAAACACGGAGACACCCTGTCGCCTATGCATGGCCAAGATCAATAAAATTCTCTCATAACCACTTAGCAGAATCTGAATAGTCATTCGACTATGTCCCGATTTTTTATCACTCTCTCTGTGAACCATAAAATGTCCGCTCAACATTTCCTCCACGTTTCACAGCTTCATGGCTTCGTGAGTGAAAGCCACGCGCTTGAAGGAGAAATCACTGTGACATGCGGACTCGACCGTGCATGCGCCGTGTCGATGTGACAACTAGCACTCTTCGTCACACACACGGAAGTGTTGCTGCGTGTGTGATCATGTCTCTGCACACACACCCCGCGCATCTACCCTGCCACTACGTCTGTCATCGTTGTGCGCGCGAGCAATCATGGCGCTTGCTATTCGTAGCTAATCTACCTACAGCATGCGAGACATGTCAACTCTACGGGTTCGTACACACTTCCGCTTCGTGCGTGATGGTGACACATCAATTAGAACACGCAGCGAGCAGTCACACACGTCGCCGGTGACGTCGGTCGCGTGTCGCGTGTCACGGGTGACAGTGTCACAGCAGTGTCACGCGATGCCCGTCCGGAAACTGTCACGCGTGCACAGTAGACGTCGCGTGACCACACACGGTTAAGTCCCCCGGTAGACGCTCCTCGTGATGCAAGGTAATGCGGTGACGGAAATATATAAACATCAGCTGAGCAGCGCATTTGTTTGTATATATCGATCACGCTTTCTACGTCAGCGGATGTTTCTTGGGCAGGTGTCCACGGTCGTAATCATCCCATTAAAAATGCACCAGCTTTATGACATCATCATGCAGTGTGGGCCATGCGCCGGACACATGCACGCACTGATGCACTAACGCAGCGACGTCGCCAATGACGCCGCCTCCCTCCCCCCAACGTCCGTCAGAATCAATAAAGTAATCCAGGAAAAATTAAAATGTTCCGTGGGACAGCTGCATTAGGGCCGTACCATATGCTGGGATGCCTGTCCCCATTTAGTAATCACAAAGCGCAGCTTAATGAAGTGTGGATCCCCGGGGGTTGACAGGACAGCCAAGTGTCAGCAGACATCGATGGGTGAGGCGACTATAAGGCCACGTGAAGAGAGGCGTGGGAGGAGGGGAAGGGGGAGGAGGAGGAGGAGGAGGAGGAGAAGGGAGATGATTATTAGGAGAAGAGGGTGAGGAGGAGGAGGAGGAGGAGAAGGAGGAGGAGGAGGAAGAGGAGAGAGCAGATAGAGGGAGAAGGGGAGGTGGCGAAGGAGGAGGAGAGAGAGACGGAGAGGGGCTGAGGTGAGAAGGAGGAAGGAGTTGAGGAGGAGGAGGAGAGAGCAAAAACGATTAGATGAGAAGTGGAGGAGGAGGAAAACGGTTAAGGAGGGAGTAGAGGTGGAAGAGCGAGAGAGTGGTGTGAGCGCAGAGGAGAGGAGAGAGGAGGAGAGGAGAGAGGAGGAGATAGAGAAGCAGGGGGAGGAGATAGAGGAGGAAGTGGAGGAGGAGGAGGAGGAGGAGGAGGTGGTGGTGGTGGAGGAGGAGGTGGAGGAGGAGGAGGAAGAGGAGGAGGAGGAGGAGGTGGAGATAGAGAAGCAGGGGGAGGAGATAAATAAGGAGGAGGATGCGGAGGAGGCTGCGATAGAGCAGCATCACTCACATTATGACATTAACTACCACACACGGGACCAATCCATCTATCACAATCATGCATCGTGCAGTGCAATCAAGCATGAACTAAACATGATCAGACTATAAGGGAATACGTGGAGAAAGTCTACCTCTGTGGCCGTCATCCACGCTATGATGCTGCGATCTCACGAGCTGCTTCCCATGGCTTCCTTTACCGCTGAGAATCTGCACAATAATCCTAATCAATCAGCGGCTCAATTAATCTAATCAATGGTCAAATATAATTAGTTGGCCACGGAGCACGGTGGCCGGAGGCTGCTTTAATCTTGGTCTGAACGCAATATAGTGGTCAATAGAATATAACATTCATGATTTCGGTTGGATTTAGGTTCGGAGATAATAAAACGATAAACAAACATGACAATTGTATATACGATAAAAATGCTATATGTTAAACCTACTGTTTACTGTTTAATATGATTTATTTTGACAAAGCCTCCCAGCAGTTGTCCACACAACGTCGCTGCAATATTGCAAGATTACGATGATATAAATAATAGATTGTTATGTTTGGTGATTTGCAGTAAACGACTGGTTGTCACTCGTAGCTTCTCATTGCTGATATGATCACACTGAATGGATTTCTTGGCTTTCGTAGGTTTTACACACTAACCCGTCGAAATCAAATTGATGGCGATTTTTTTCTGGTTCGAAGTTTTTTTGCTCGTTAATTATTTGTCTATGACTGCGTTATGTTTGCAACAAAGAAGAAAATGTTTTCTTTCACTCAGCACTTATTTCACGACATTGGCCTGATCACTAGGTGCTAGGAAAGGTGAAATAACCGTAAACAGTAATTCGCGTAAGCGATGTCTGACTGGCTTCATCACCACGCAAACCATGTTTCAGGGTGAACAACGTATAGGTGAACAACAGACATGGGAACAACATGTATGTGAACAACATACGGGTGAAGAACAACCAGCGCGCATGCGCAAACAACGAGTTCACTGTAACATCTCCGGTAAGTTGAGACTACCTTAAATATGGCAAAATGCCAATGATGTGAGAATTGAGAATGTCGAAATGTACCGAAACCGACACTATCATACGAGGCGAGAATTTATCTCCACATCCCGCCCACGATGCCTCAGCTACTCCCAGATTAACAACTTTTAAATAAAAAAGATATCACTACTAAAACACCCAACGCGATGCTTAAGCTGCTACGAAAACCATAGCACGATGTCAGTAATTGTGAAATAATTACCGGAAAACGCGGCTCACGCAAAAACGAACAGTTAATGGCGGGACTGCCGTCTTACGGAAACCAAAATAAGAACGTAAATCTCTCATGAACTGTCGCGTTAGCAACTACGAAACGCCATGCTAGGAATAAGCCGTCTATTGCGATTTTACAGTACGTCTCCGGTAAAATTCGGTGCAACATATCACGGCGTAGGCAAAAAAATTACGAAGGCGTTTCGAATGAATTACGAACTTAATTAAAAAACAGCGTGACTAACAATGGGTGGGAGATACATCAATGTGGGAAGTTACTTTTTGGAGGACGCGTTTCTCTTTACATCACAGATCATGCAATGATCTTCCAATAGAATAGCGTTGGAGAATAGTGCGTAGCTGTCCACAATGACTCACAATCATATCGCACACTGTGATTTCATTTCCTCTCGATCTTCCACATGCAATTACCCTTGAATTGGAAAAATAGTCATTTTCTCTATCGCCCTCATTTCTAGAGCGCAGCTTGACTTTTCAATTTTATCTGAGGCCTCTCTGAGTGGGATAATCAGTTTCGATATATAATAACGGTCATTTTCACACGCGTGGCAGAGAACTGTAACCTCCCACTTAGAGACAAAGGTAAGATAATCATTTCATGCAATTGTCAAGCTCATTAACGTCCTTATTATATGTTCATCTCAAAAGCGAGCGCACAATGGCTATCGTTCGGTTTCCATCAGTCCATTGTGGTTTATTCATTATTTGCGTTCTTACATTGTCAAAATTTATCGCAACCTTGTCGGATCAGCACACCCATCTTCGCAACATGAGATTCACAGTGGTACAGAAAGCTTGTCGCTGCAAGGCCTAATGTTTACCTATGTCGTAGATGTCTACGTTCATACCTGCAGTCGGATCCGCATCCGAATACAGTGACAGTGCGGCTTATGTAGAGAGAGGGTAAAGTAGTTTTAACGTTGGGGTTAGCGTTAGAGAGAGCATTAAGGTTAGCACTAGGGGTAGAGTCGGGCCAGCGTTAAGGGTGGAGTACTGTTAGGGGCTGGGTTAGGGGTAGCGTATGGGGATAGCATTTTGGTTAGGGTTAAGGTTAGCGTTAGGATTAGCGTGTGTGGATAAGTTTAGCGTAAGGGTTAACGTTGGGGCCAAAGTTAGGGTTAGGCTTAAGGTTATGGTTATGATTAGGGTTAGGGTTAGGGTTAGGGTTAGGGGTAGGGGTAGGGGTAGGATAGTGTTAGGGGTAGGGTTGGGATAGCGATACGGGTAAGTGTGGGTTAGGGGTAACTGTAGTAAGTAAGTAAGTAAGAACTTTATTTAACGACGCTAAAACATGTTAGGTACAGACACAATAAATTGGCGCGGACCTATCTTCCACATGGCCGTCTCAAAAGTAGGGGTAGTGTAGGGATATGTCGTAGGGTAGCGTTGGGGTTAGCGTGTCAGTCTTAGCGTTTTAGGTTAGCGTGTTAGGTTATCCTTAGGGGTAGTGTGTTAGGTTATCCTTATGGGGTAGTGTGTTAGGTTATCCTTAGGGGTAGCGTGTTAGGTTATCCTTATGGGGTAGTGTGTTAGGTTAGGTTATCGTTAGGTTGTTAGGTTAGGTTAGGTTAGGTTAAGTTAGGTTAGGTTAGGTTAGGTTAGGTTAGGTTAGGTTAGGTTAGGTTAGGTTAGGTTAGGTTAAGTTAGGTTAGGTTAGGTTAGGTTAGGTTAGGTTAGGTTAGGTTAGGTTAGGTTAGGTTAGGTTAGGTTAGGTTAGGTTAGGTTAGGTTAGGTTATAGGTTAGGTTAGGTTAGGTTAGGTTAGGTTAGGTTAGGTTAGGTTAGGTTAGGTTAGGTTAGGTTAGGTTAGGTTAGGTTAGGTTAGGTTAGGTTAAGTCGTTAGGGAAGGTTAGGTTAACGTTATCGTTAAGTTAGTGTTAACAGATACTGGGCATATGCAACCCAGCATATGACAACCTGCCACATTAGAAAATATTCTAGAATTTTATATTTGTTGCACAGACTAAAATGCGGGTCCGCGCATGCGCCGCAACTCACTAAATAACTGACATTTTAATTCAAAACCGTATTTAAAATGGAGCGGGGGTACCCCTGTGTAGATTTATGGGATGAAAGTCTATTGATATGGCCGTTGTAAAAGATGGTACAATGCCCTAGCTTGCAGGGTACCCCGGACATAGTGGTTCTGGCAGAGTTCTCTCAGATACATGTACGTGTATATATTCGCCGCAAAAATCGTCACTTTAACAGATACTGGGCATATGCAACCCAGGATTTGACAACCTGCCACATTAGAAAATATTCTAGAATTTTTCATTTCTTGCACAGACTAAAATGCGGGTCCGCGCATGCGCAGTAACTCATTAAATAACTGATATTTTGATTCAAAAACGTATTTAAAATGGAGCGGGGTACCCCTGTGTAGATGTATGAGATAAAAGTCTATTGCTATGGCTCTTGTAAAAGATGGTACAACGCCCTAGCTTGCAGGGTACCCCGGACATAGTGTTTCTGGCCGAATTCTCTCAGATACATGTATAGGGCATACGTGTATATATTCGCTCGGTTTTCATATAACATCAACATCCACAGCTAACGACGATCAGCACACGAACTCGTTTCAGCGGATGTATTGCGATGCGAATAAAAGAGAAAGTTGATATAGCTGCGCACAATACCCTACCTGATGTCGATGCCTGACCGGTCTCCCACAACCGCATTACCTGTGTTTGCTCTCCCCCTGCACTGATCCTTCTAATGGAAATACCACATATCACAACCTCTCCACAATGACACGCGGAGATTGACTGCCACAGAGCGCTGTAGTATAGCGCTTCCACTGTAGTATAAAGAAATTAAGGATGAAAGTGTGTAGGGTGCATGGCGGCTGCCATCTCCCTCCCATGCCCATTCCACACTAGGTGGTTATCCATGTCAGCGAGTTTCCGGTCGGTGAGGTACATTGTGCAGTCGAATCGCGCTGTCCACAATACACCCGCGACAACCTATGATGTGTCAGCTCACACTCTCAGTCGGGCCAGTGGGAATGAAGTGGGCTGACAGCGGCCAAAAGCCGAGAAGTGTGTTTCGGTGTCATTCTGGTTGGTTGCTTCTACGTACGACTGAATGCGCCCTATTTATTTCACCTATATATATAATATTGATCGTTTTAACCGATGCGCGTCACTTATTTAATGATATGTATAGATGAGTTATAAAGAAATTATGTTCGGAGAAATGTCAGCAATGGATTGCGTGTGCACAAATGCCAGTACATCCAGTGTAGATGAGGGGGGGTACATATCAGTGGATGAGAGGTCATGTCAGGCCAGCGTATGTAAATAGAGGTGTGAGCCTATGTATGCACATTATGGGTAGACGAGGTGAGTTGCGTTTGTCTATTAAAGCACATTGCAATAGGCAGCAGTGCGCATTTGTTAATTTACAGGACATAAAATATATGACTTAACAGCTACATAAAAAGCAAGCACTGTCTCGCAAAACAGCAAAATAATATCCGTAAACCCAAACCTAAAATCTTCGCCGATGCCACGACGTTATTTTTGCATTTATACTAATTTCAAGTGGCACGTGTATCGCCGATACACGTGAACTTCTTTTCTGCTATTTTTTATCGTTACGTTTGCTTCGATGCTAAGACATGGTAAGACTCTCCGGGTTTCTTTCTTGCGGGTTCATCACGGGTAAAAAAAACCATAGACAAGAGCGCTAAGATGATGTACACTGGGGCGTCTAACAAATATGCAAAATAAGCCTGCCACCGTCACTTCATAAATTGCGGAGGAGGAACAGTTATTTTCGAGACGCGGCATTTTAATTGTTCTAGGAACCGGTAAATACCTGATAAATCTTTCGTGATTCGAGAATTTATATGAACCGGTACGCAAGAATGGCAAAACTTCGAGTTAAATTGATGGCATATTTTTACCTAGTTAACTCGGAATGCACCCCACTCGCTACCCTACATTGCGAACTCTGAAGTTCGCCAAATTTTTAAAGTTCCGGCGATTTTTATTTCACACCACGCAGTAGAAGGTCGCGTTACGTCTGAAAACGTGGCGTTTTGCTCCGCCGCGAGGACTGTCATGAAAGCGCATGATGATACTTGATACACCACGTGAAACCACGCTAAGCAAGCTCTAAATTCTTCATTGTGAGTTTAGGCGTTGAGATTTGAGATGTTTGCTCGGGTCTTTCTTTGTCGGAGTCGCGATCCGTCTGTACTTGGGAATTCCGATCGGTAACTATGGTACTATGGTAATGATTCCACGTCACGGCCGTGGTACCGGCTTTACGTATAGACAAACGTAGGATTGGGTGCATGTCGCATTCTGTGTAAGCATCTATATATGTGTCTGGGTGTGCGTTTGTGCGTGCGTGTGTGCGGACACGCACGTGCGCGCGAGTGTGTATGAGATGAACAGTTTTATCGACTTTCCTATTCTTTCTTCGCATGGCTAGTAACTCCCAAAAATTCATTATTTTCCATTTCATTAAAGACCCCCCCCCGGGCCGTCCACACAGCACACAGACTGGCAACCGCGAGGTCACAGGCCCATATAGTCGAGGCGCTCACGATCCACACTACACGGTAACGCCAAGATCCAACAGATACACTGAAGAAACGCTGAATGTTACGGCAGTCCAACACCGTATGCAATAATCCAACGCAGCAGGAAGACTACCATCGTGAAACCAGAGGCGCATAGCACAGAGCATCCGGCCTTGCATAGTAACTCAGACCCACCCTCCGGTAACTCCTTGACCCATGCACCTTCATCCAAGACCATATGATGACTCGGACTGTGAATTTTCAAGGCATTAACAATTGCATTCTACGTCGCGCCTTATATTGAACTTGTTGCTCACACGGTGCACGGTGGATCATCATCACGCTGTATCGGAGGCTATCGGGCGCAA
>NW_014577152.1:555217-564184 GCF_000485595.1 Priapulus caudatus
ACCACATCGTAACGCAGGCATGCACCTCGTCTTATAAGCTTCACACAGTAACCAGACCCACTACACAATCGACCCTCCCATACGCACATGTCACCGGAGTATACCCAATGTAATAACGGTGAAATATCGTCCACACGTATATTCTTCTACGTACACCACGTCAAACATCGTAACAACGACCCCTCATCCAAGACCATATGATGACTCGGACTGTGAATTTTCAAGGCATTAACAATTGCATTCTACATCGCCCTCATATGAACTGTTGCTACACGGTGCACGTGTGACACACACGCTGTATCGGGCTATCGAGGCAAGACTCAACAAAGTGGCCAAGAGAAGGATTTCCTCTCTTGGGGAGAATGCGGCGATGCCTTCAGCTGCGCGCGTGGTTCTCCATCGGAGATCAATATTTCCGACTTATCTTCTCCCCTCTCCGCCTCTTGCTCTCTTCCCCGTCTCTCACTCTCACTAGCTATCCCTCTCTCCGGCTCCCTATCTCTCCTCCGGTCCCTCTCTTCTCACCTCTCTCGCTCTCTCGCTACTAAGTTACTTACTTCGCTTTCGCATATTCCAACTTAACGCCTCCCTGTCGTCTCACGGCCATCGCTCACATCTTCACAGACCAAAGCCACTCATCTCTCTCTCTGCTCTCTCTCTCTCTACCTCTCTTTCTCTCTGTACGCTGCCCCGCTCTTGCTCTCCTCTGATCTACTACCTCTGTACTTTCAACTCCTTTCTCCCATTATCTTGGCCATGCCAACTTCACAGTGTACTATCACATCTGCTCTCCAAACGTATCTATCTCTCTCTCTCTCTGCTGCTCTCTCTCTCTCTCTCTCTGCACTCCTCGCTCTCTCTCATCGCTAATCTGTACCCTCTACTCTCTGTACGACAATTACCTCTCACATCTCTACATCTCACCTCTCTCTCTCTGAGAAAAGCAAACGCGCAGTTGCTTGTTTTGATCAATCGCTTGGGAAATCACGAAGATTCTTATTCGTGGTCAGCGTCTCAGAGATTATGCCGAGAGTGATGCGCCGAGTACGTTTGCAGACGTTTTGCGAGAGAGAGAGAGAGAGAGAGAGAGAGAGAGAGAGAGAGATAGAGACGAGAGAGAGAAGAGAGAGAGAGAGAAGAGAGAGCGGAGGAGACGCACTGGGCGACAAAATTACAGAAAGAGAGAGAGAGAGCGACTATATATGAGCGAGATTCACGAACCCTATCCCTGTTTACCTATCCCAGGGTGAAGTACGCACGAACCACCCATGTGATGCAATAGTCGACCGAACCAACGGAACTTTTCAATTTGTAGACAGAACGATCGTCCCACATGTATATCCTAAAATTGTCAAAAATAGCGGTGAGAACTCACTGAAGGTGGCTGACAGCACGTGATGATCAAGTAGACACAATCCACACTGTTTTACACAGCTATGCAGAACACAATCGTTTCATACGTAAGCTTCGCGCGAGCAACATAATTATACGGCAGCTGAGGAACTCGTGCCCCGGTGCACCAGAATTACATACAGAAGTAATACCCCTGTATACCGCTGACATATTCGGACCATACGGCCATGTAACAACCAAGTCCAGCCCAGATGTACCAACGGGTGGAAGATATCGTCCCGAATTTAAACACCAAGGTATCGTGACACCGAACGTAGTAACGCCCTGTGCACCAATTACCAACAAGTATAGACACCCTGTATACGCCCCTACATATTCGACCAAGACGCCATTACACCAAGTATACCGAAATGTATGCGAACGGTGAAATAGTCGTCAGATTTAGACACAACGATCGTACACGCAAGTACGCCCCTTGCAGCGCGAAGTTACACCCCAAGTTATCACGTCCCGGTATACCCCCCCCCTACATAGTCGACGTCATCAGCGCCATGTACACCAAGTATAGACCCAAGATCGAAACGTGAAACATCGGTCAGGATTTAGAGTCACCAGAGTGATCGTACACACAAGTATACGCCTGTGTCACCGGAATTTACAACAAGGTATAGCACCGCTAGTATACCCCCTACATACGGACTCATACGCATGTACACCAGAGTATACCCAATGTATCACGGTGAAAATATCGTCAGCTTTAGACACCAAGATCGACACGCAAGAGTACGCCCTGTGCACTCAATTACACAAGTATACACCTCCTGTATACCCGCTACATATCGACCATATCGCCATTGTACACCAAGTATACCCAATGTACAACGTGATAATATCGTCTAGATTTAGACACCAAGTATCGTAACACGCAAGTATATCGCCCTGTGTACCCCCATACAACAAGTTATATCACCCTGTATTACCCCCTACATACGACCTACGCCTATGTACACTCCAAGTATACCCACAATGTATCAAGTGTGAAATATCGTCAGGATGTTAGACATGGGGTCCAAGTTATCCGTAAACACCAAGTATACCTGCGCCCTGTGCACCGAATTACAACAAGTATACACCCGTATACCCCGCTACATGATTCGACCATACGCCATGTACGACCCGCCCCAAGCGTATACCCCAATGTATCAACGGTGAAATTCGTCAGATTTAGACACCAAAGTATCCGTACACCAAAGTATACCGCCCTGGGCACCAATTATCAACAAGTTACACCCACTGTATACCCCCTAACATAGTGCTGACCATCCGCCATGTAGCCATATACCCCAAGTATACCCCATATGTATTAACGGTGAAATATCGTCCAACTTTAGAATCACCAGTATCGGTCACACGCGCACGTATTAGCGCCCTGTGACCAATTACATGACAAGTATAGCACCGCTCCCTGTATAACCCCTGATCATATCGACCTCATGAACCCAATTACACGCAAGTTATACCCCAATGCTATCACACGGTGAAATACGTCATGATTAGACACCACGTATCTCGTAGCACCCGCAAGTATACTCCGCCCTGTGCATCGCATCCCGTGAGCTGTCAGTTGGGCAGACCAGTGGGTATTATATTTAAATTTTTAATTTTACGGAGACTGAACTCTCAGAGTCGTATTCTACATCAATGTCGCTATCGGCAGATCGTAGAAAACGAGAAATGTCGCGCGCGGTTGCATTTCAAATTAACGATACATGCCGATGTGCAGCGGGCTTTGTTATTTCGAGCTTGCTCGGGGGATTCATTTTTTTCGAGTCAGTGCTGTATGCAACAAGATAAATGAAGAACGCAGTACGACACACAATGACCTTAGAATTGAGAAGGTCCAGTTGCCTTGTACGTAAGCTTGTACGTAACCTCTTGTACGTAAACACACTGCGGTCATTACGCCACGCACGCACGCATCGCATGCACACGGCACGCACACGCAACGCACAAGCAACGCACAGCACGCACGTCCGCACGACACGCAGGTGAGAACTACACGCACGCACACACGCACGCACCACGCCACACACGCAACGCGCGCAGGTTCACATAATAACAAAGACATCCTGAAGTTTTTAGTTAAATTAAACGCCTGCCATCGGATTTCACAGATTAACATACAGCCATACACCAAGCGAGCTCGTTTAGACTGCGTTTCTGGTTTTTTATTTTTTATTTTTTATCTTGTACGCTACGTGCTGATTACAAATCCTGCGCGCAGACGATATTTTACGTCCGCTTCAGCTGGCATGCCACCTGCTCATTCCGCAATCCCGCGATTCATCCTCACGTGCTCTTGCCGCCGAGAGAGAGCATTGTCTCTTTTGTCTCGACAGAGTATCCGCGTGTCGCACGTTCAATTATCATAACCTATTAAGACGCCCCGTTTATCCACACTTTCATTCGTTACAATCGTAAGAGAACTGTTCTCATTATTCCTCGTATTTTAGCGTTTGTGTATAGGTTTGAGATATTATGGAGATATATATGTATATATATATATATAATGAGCATAGGTTTGGCAGTAGTAGAACGAACGACGAAAATAATCGACGGATCGTGATGAATAATTTATTGCAGTCGAGTTTCGCGGCGCATAGATACAGCTTACTATCGGTTATGCGGTTACTATACTCGATGAAAGATAGATGCGAGCGATTTCATTAGCTCTGATACAAACAATAGTGAGACTACTCTCTCTCTCTCTCTCTCTCTCTCTCTCTCCTCCTCTCCTCTCCTCTCTTCTCTCTCTTTCTCTCTCTCTCGCCGCTCTCTCCCTCTCACTGGCTCGTCTCTTCTCTCTCTCTCTCTCGTCTCTCTCTCTCTCTCTCTCCTCTCTGTCTCTCTCTCTCTTTCCTCTGCTTCTCTGCTCTCTCTCTCCCTCATCATCCTCTCTCCTCTTTCTCTCATAACTCTCTCACTCTTCTCTCTCGCCTTTCTTTCATCTCTCTCTCTCCGGTTTGTTTTCCCCTCTCTCTTCTCTCCCCTCCTCTATCTGCTATATATATGATATCAGGAGCGTATAATGACAAATACTTATGACAATATTTGTCATTATACGCTCCTGATAATATATATTATATATAATATAAATATATATATATATATAATATCTTTCTCTCTCTCTCTCTCTTGCTCTCTCTCTCTCTCTCTCTCTCTCTCTCCTCGTCTCACTCACACTCTCTCTCTCTCTCTCTCTCTCTCTCTCTCTTCTCTCTTTATTCTTTCTCTGTCGCTCTTCTTCTCTTGTCGGCTCTCTCTCCTTTCTCTCTCTCTCTCTCTCTCTCTCTCTCTTCTGCTCTCTCTCTTCTCTCTCTCTCTCTCTCTCATAATAATATAATATATATATAATCAGCTCTCTCTCTTTCTCTCTACTCTCGTCTCTCTCTCTCTCTCTCTCTCTCTCTTTCTCTCTCTCACTCTCTCTCTCTGGCTCTCTCTCTCTCTCTCGTCTCTCTCTCTCTGCTCTCGCTCTCTCTCTGTTTCTCTCCTCTCTCTCTTCTCTCTCTCTCTCTCTCTCTCTCTTCTCTCTCTCTCTCTCTTTCCTCTCTCTCTGCTCTCTTTCTTTCTCTCACTACTCTCTTACTCTCTCTCTCTCTCTCTCTCTCTGTCTGCTCTCTCTCTGTCTGTCTTCTCTCTCTCTCTTCATCTCTCTCTCACACAACACACACACACTCTCTCTCTCTCTCTCTCCTCTCTCTTCCTCTCTCTCTCTCTTCTCTCATCACTCTCCTCTCTCACTCTCTCGTCTCACACATCTGTCTTCTCTTTCTCTCTCTCTCTCACTCTCATCTTCTCTCTCTCTCAGCGCAATTCTCCGCAGCGGCGAAGACTACGCTGAAGGATACACGATATAACAGGAGTGATAATATAGATATATCTTCATATTATCACTCCTGACGATAACACACGCATAGCACAACATGCAAACAAACCACCCCCGACACACGCGCGCGCGCATGACACAGCACGCACGCATGCATGCAAATATCCACAGACACGCACACCCGTTTAAACCGCCAACCCGGCGTGCATACACCACGAAGCACACTCACGCATGCGCCGCACGCAACTGGCACGCAACGCACTGGCCACGCATGCTTTGCAAATATCCACAGACAGACACGCTCACGGTACCGCACGAGGGCATACACACGAACCGCGCACGCATACATCACGCGCACTACGGCACGCATGCCCGCATGCACGCACGGCACGCACGTGCTCATTAGGCATGCATGTGCCTGCTCATTGTGTGCGTAACACGGAGGCAGTGTTTAACACGGCAGCCCTGCTAGCACATAGGAGGCCTCTATCAAGAGCCTTTCTCTGTGATGATGACTATAACTCAACTCCGCCGGGTCCTATTTACGCGTGGGAGCCTAGCTGACGGCAGTAAATAAAGAGTGTCTGGTCTAGCATCCCGCAGCCCGCCGCCCCCGGCGCCGCCGACAACACACACACACACACACAACACACACACACACAGCACACACACAACACATCACACACACACCACACAGCACACACACACACACACACATACACACACACACACACACACACACACACACACACTCATATACACACACACACCACACACAGCACACACACACAACACTCATACACAGACACACACACACACACACACCACACACAGCACACACACACACAACACAGCACCATATCCCCCGCAACAACAGCACACACACACACACACACACAGCACACCACACAACACCACACACACTCATACACACACACACACACACGGAATGGGGCCAACTGGGGAGTCACACACACACACACAAGCACAGCACTCATACACACGACACACACCACACACACAAGCACACACGCGCGCGCGCGCACACGCACACGCGAAGCCACGCACCGCGCACGCAGCACGCAACACGCACGCACGCTCCGCCGCGCACGAGCGAGGCCGCAGCGCACGCGCACCGCACGCACACGCACAACGCGCACGCGCACGCAACACGCACAGGCACAAACCGCACACGCTCACGCGCAACGCACACGCACTACGCACACACACACACACACACACACACACACACACACACACACACACACACCGACACACTCACTGCACACTGCTGCGCAAGTGGTGTGAAATGGGAACGGAAAGAATGTACTATATGCAAAAAAATGAATGCGGTGTTTTTAAGCCGGTTAGCACCCCTAGGACCAAATCCGACATACCACCTAGCGGCCCCAAAATCACAATGCATGTAAATTGTAAATTAGACCGGATAGCACAGAAAAACATTAGACCTAATGAAGCGACAAGAACGTGTCATTCCACTCCATCATCTTGTGGTACATTGCGCTTCTTCTTTGACTGCTGCACGCACAAAGAGCGCACGCAAACGTGTGCGTGTATGGCGGGACCATTATCAGACGCAGCATAATTATGTAATATCCATTTTTGGCGGACACGTCCTTTCAAAAATGAATATGGAATAATAATCGCTTTGATAATATAATAATAATCGTAATCAGCTTTGATTAATACGATGTAATGTTGAATCGTATTTGATCACAGTGTCTGATAGGCTTACGAGTACACAGTAAACCGTGTTAACGCCATCATGCATGCCAGAATTAGCAGTCAGAGTTCAACCACACAAACAGACGCTCGCGGAGAGATGCGAAAATTGTGCTAGTCAAGACTTCAAGCCTATAACGAGCCTCCACCCGTTAGTGATTTTAGTTTTGCGAATTCACTCACCTGGCCGGCCGCGATGAATGAATGTTTGCGAAGCGATCACCTGGTGTGATCATCGGCTTATCACCTGTAATTTAGATTTTTCCTGTCGTTTATATCGTCTCTATATTCTAGTCGGCTGTTCGCTACAAAAGCATCTTCCGTCACACAGCTTCTGACCAAGGTGTGAGCAGGTGAAGGTGTTTGTTTAAGATAAGAAGCTCGTACGTGGTTGAGTTCACTAGAAATCAGCAACACTACCAGCCGGATATATAATACTCGATTCGGACAATGGCGTATTTTATGGTCTATATCCACTAACTATAGCTTCCAAAGTCGTATCAGTTCGCGAGGAATACGCGCTACAACATAGTCCCCTAGATCCCTCCTAACGATCTTTGTGTTTCACGCTTTGTTGTTGTTGTTGTTGTTGTTGTTGAGATAACTAGAAACAGAAAGGGGGATAAACAAAGAGAAAGAGAGAGAGAGAGCGAGAGAGAGAGAGAGAGAGAGAGAGAGAGAGAGAGAGAGAGAGAGAGAGAGAGAGACAAAGAGAGAGAGAGAGGCGGATAGCGCGACCTTCACGACCTCTCTCAAGGTGAAGTAATGCGACACTCCATGGACGCATGCGAGCGAACCAAACGGAATTTTCTTTTAACCGAGGATCGTCCTCATTTTTAATCAACTGAACTCGGTGGTTACAGCCTATGATCATGAAATGCAACTGTTTTACGTCTGAGGACACATTCGTGCATACGTTAGCTATTCGCCGCACATTACCAGCTGAGAACTCGTGCGTCCCCGTGAGCCTGTCAGTTGGGCAGAAGTGCGTATTATATTTAATTTTTAATTCTTACGGAGAATGAACTCTCAGAGTCGTATCTACATCAACGTCGCTATCGGCAGATCTAGATAAACGAGAAATGTCGCGCGCGGTTGCATTTTCAAATTAACGATATCATCCGATTGTGCAGCGGGCTTTGTTTTCGAGCTTGTCTCGGGGGATTCATTTTTTCGAGTCAGTCTGTATGACAAGATAAATGAGAACGCAGTACGACACACAATGACCTTAGAATTGAGAAGGTCAGTTGCCCCTTGTACGTAACTTGTACGTAACCCTTGTACGTAAAGCACACTCGGTCACACGCACGCACGCACGCACGCATGCACACGCACGCACGCACACGCACGCACGCACGCACACGTATACGCACACGCACGCACGCACGCACGCACACGCACGCACACACGCACGCACACGCACACACGCAGGTTCACATAATAACAAAGACATCCTGAAAGTTTTTAGTTAAATATAAACCCTGCATCGGATTTCAGATTAACATACAGCCATACACCACGAGCTCGTTAGACTGCGTTTACTCTTGTACTCTACGTGCTGATTACAATCCTGCGCGCAGCATATATCTTATTTTACGTCCCTTCAGCTGCCACCTGCTCATTCCCGCCAATCCGCATCCATCCTCACGTGCTTCTCCGCCTGTAGAAACATTGTCTCTTTTGTCTCGGACAGATATCCGCGTGTCCACCTTCATTATCTACTATTAAGACGCCCGTTTATCCACACTTCATTCGTTGACAATTCAATCACTGCCACTGTCACTGTCACTGTCACTGTCACTGTCACTGTCACTGTCACTGTCACTGTCACTGTCACTGCTACTGCTGCTGTCAGTGTCGCTGCCACTGCCACTGCCACTGTCACTGTCACTGTCACTGTCACTGTCACTGTCACTGTCACTGTCACTGTCACTGTCACTGTCACTGTCACTGTCACTGTCACTGTCACTGTTCTCATTATT
>NW_014577152.1:564770-580071 GCF_000485595.1 Priapulus caudatus
TGTGTGTGTGTGTGGGTGTGTGTGTGTGTGTGTGTGTGTGTGTGTGTGTGTGCGCATGTGTGCGTGTGTGTGTGTCAGAGAGCGAGAGAGACAGGGACGCACGCACGTATAGTAGGTATATACACTCTCGAATCGGACGTATGAATCAGAGCTTTGGCAAACATTCCCAGCTTTGTACTCTCGGCTGAGTCACAGGCAGACGGGGACCAAGAAAAATCCCCACAGTTCGATGCCAAATTCGCATTTCCCAATATGCGTGATTAGTGTAGGATTAGATAACGCATGGTCTCGTAGTGATTGTTCCTTTGTGGTATGTTTCGATACGTGGTTGCCATGCGACACAATTCCTGCGTCTCCGCTGTTTGCTGGGATTTGAACCAGTAGTCGTTTAATGAAGTAAAAAGGTTAAAAACATCGAGAATCATTCGTGGGATCAGCGAGTGGATCTAGAAATTAAGCACTAATAAACTTCATGGGGGGTGCGTTAGCGTATACAGGCGTAACATGAACCCTCGTTGTAAAATCCCGTCTTCAACTAACGCCAACCATAGGCTTACATCTGCTCTCGATTATACTCAAGTGTACCGAAGTGCTTATTTAATCTGCAAAAAGAGTGCGAGTTTATTCCCAGAAGATATAACCCCCGTACTAGTATTATACGTGTAGCCACAAAGCTTAAGGAAGATCCGTTTCTAGTTTTCGTCTGGATAATGTGGCTCTAGGGCAAGGTAGGTATAACGTGCTAAAAAAACTAAGCAGGTGCATTAGGGAATGCTAGCTTGAATTTTTAAAGCAACTATTTTACTTAGCTGGCTGGGTCCGTGCAAAGACTTAAAGGAACGAAAAGTTAAGTAAGCAAGTAGAATAGGTATAAACCATCAAGAATTTTTAAAAGCTTGATGGTTATATACACACGCTCATACCGAAAATGTGCTATCCAAGTAACCCAAAACTCCAGGATTATATTCAGCTGTATGCATCCGTTTATGCTAATACGGCTTTTGTCCTATATGTGAGCATACGCTTTTAAAGTATTAATGTCCTTCTAAAGTGGACGCTCGACATATGGCACACGCAAACTTTATGTGAGTTGCTTTACCTAATAAGCTATTGTTATGCGTCCCACATACATATAAAACTATATAGCCCCGTATGAACAAAGCCGTGTATAGAGCTACTACCTAATTTATTTATGACAGATGCTATTGATCACGATATTCTGCGTTATACTACGCAGTTTTAAATTAATAGTAATAGCAATGTCAATAGCAGCTCACTCAATTTAAGATCACAACCAAATTGAAATAAAAGATAACACGTTTTTATCTCATATGTATCTATTTATCTATGTATCTATGTATCTATGTATCTATGCATCTATGTATCTATGTATCTATTATCTATCTATCTAATACCTACCTACGCGCGCATCAATCCGTCTATATACACTCATCCTGCAATACGCACGGCACTGTCTTGTAGCTAGGACGCACACATTGCTAGCTATATGTGTACCTACCTACGTGCGTATCAATCCGTCTATATTCCCCTGCTGTGGCTGTGACACGGGCTCCTATACTGTATAACGCTGCCGCTCAGATCACGGATAGTTTATCCCGAACGTGTGATGTGATGCTGTGTGCTAGCAATGCCCGACGCTGTGCCATCGTACACTCCTCTCCCTCACAAGCCGCTCTCGGTAAACAGCGAGAGTGGTGAGTATCTACAGACAAATCCTGCCGACGATTGACGTCGCCGCACCGATGCTTAGGCGACGGTCGGCACGAGCATCCACGCGCATCTCTGTAAGGTGAAGACGTCGCCACGGCCGTCGTCTCCCGGCCGCTGTTCGTGTCCCGGATGTTGCTACCGACGTTGTCGATGTAGGCGACGTCTCCGTGGCGATACTGCGTGAGCCGTCGTCAGTAGTATCGGTGGGGGGCACGTATACACGTATATAGACAGGCAGCGCGCGCGCACGCACACGCACGCTCAGCTCACATACGCAGCTGCCGAGCGCTAGCACGGAGGCTGCAGCAGTGAATGATGAATGGCGGGGATGATGCTGGTACTGATGCTGCTGCTGCTGCTGCTGCTGCTGCTGCTGCTGCTGCTGCTGCTGCTGGTACTGATGCTGCTGCTGCTGATGATACTGCTGCTGCTGCTGCTGATGATGATGATGGTACTGATGCTGCTGCTGCTGCTGGTACTGATGTTGCTGCTGCTGCTGCTGCTCCTTGTGGTGATGCTGCTGCTGCTGGTACTGATGCCGCTGCTGCTGCTGTACTGATGCCGCTGCTGCTGCTGCTGCTGACGGTACTGATGCTGCTTGTACTAATGTTGCTGCTGCTGCTGCTGCTTGTGGTGATGGTGGTGCTGCTGCTGCTGCTGCTGCTGCTGCTGCTGCTGGTGGTGGTGGTGGTTCTCTTGCTGCTGCTGATGCTGTTGGTATTGATGCTGCTGCTGCTGCTGCTGCTGATGGTACTGATGCTGCTGCTTCTGCTGCTGCTGGTGTTACTGGTGTTGCTGCTGCTTCTGCTGCTGCTGGTGTTACCGCTGCTGCTGCTGCGTACCGCTAGGCCAATACGGGGCCAGATGGGGTTGAATATACAGTCAGCTGATCAGCGCGGCTGTGGTCAATAAACTGCAGCAGCAGCAGCAGCAAGAGTTGGCGGAGAGTGTTCTCTCGTAAAATCTAGCGAATTGATGGCGATATCAGCGGCAGCCGCGCGTGTGAGTGATGAGAGACACGCACGGCGTCGCCGCGTGAGTAAATGCTTGTAATATTCGTCGCGCAAATCACGTCTACTATAGCCTACGAGAGAGGAAAATGGCTATTCGAGTTTTCATCGCTCGCTTTTAGAAAAATTCACGACGGCGGCTGTCACTGCCGTTAGGTCACGCTGTGGTGTGACGTATGCGCCCCCCCCCAGATAGATAGATAGATAGATAGATAGATAGATAGATAGACAGTTGCGCCTGCTCGAATCCCACGGGTTAGGAATCTATATCAACTCCAGCCTGCATGCTTCAGTGCAGGCTGCAGCAGGGAGCGACCGTGAGATAAATCTCGGTGACAACAGCAGACGCATCTCTCTAGAGTGATCGCGAGGAAGCGTCAAGTAGCGAGCCCTCATTGATCGCCTAGCTCTCTATGCACACATGACTGTGAGCAGCGCGATGGGGGGCGCCACACGTCGACATCCGGTGAGCAAGTGGCTCAGCGCCTCCCCAGCGAGTCTCCTTCCACTCATGCGGATAGCAGTACGATCATCAATCCTGCGGGGGTGTCGCGCGTGTCCCGCACACAAAAGAACCACAGCGCTAGCGCACACCGGGTGGTAGAGCAGCACTCTAGCTAAAAGCCTGTCCTCGCTGGGGAAGTATGGTCATTAGGATGCTAGGTGCTTTGCAGGTTTCCCCGGCTAGCATCGGAAGACGCTGTCAGCTTCGCGGCTTCGTCGACGACATCGTACAGTATGATTCTACATAAATCACCGCCATATTGATTTAACCGCCGCCTAAGCAGGAAGCGGAGGAACGCCCGCCTTCCTGTCCAACCCGCGGATACAATAAACTCAGGCACAGGCTCTGCATGATGAGCCATAGGGTACAATTTACCTGTCAAGGTCTAAGATATGTGTCCGGGGTTTAGCAGATTACGTTACTACCTTGTTTATTGACATCAGCTCCCGCGTGTTCACTTGCGTTGTACTTACCTTGAAAGAGGATTTCGTTTCTAGAAACTACGCACAACAGTGATGCTGTGTTAGGTTCGTTGCTATGACCTTTAGCATACTATAAGCCTACCGAAAAGTCAAAATAACGCGGATGGGAAGGATTCGCACCGGTAAATACAATGTCTATGGCTGTATGAGTGGAACAAATGACAAAGGAATATTCACCGACCCACCCATGAAATACTAGAGCGGTTTGCCGTCAATATGAAATTATTCAAGGATCGTCTGATATGGACAGGCACTCTCTGCGGGAACCCGTGTTTGCCTGCGATCTTTTCTCTCCCCGCCTATTCGACATCCTACTTATCACGAAATTAACTGTGGTGATACTGACGTACTATCTATGTGACTCTGTTGGTCACTACCACGTCGTTCAATCCTAACCGATTACTTCGATTTTCGCGTCAATTTCTTCAACTAATATCTTGAAACGCAGGACAGCAATTATGGCCACATCACGCGCATGCGTGCTTAGTTCACGTGCACACACGAATGCAGCCGTCGGGACGAAATTGGTCACCCAATTAGCGAAAGAGATGAATATAGATATTAATACTCATTCCTAATGGGAGGCCGATTAACGCTGTGATAGGACCACGGACCGATAGTTCAGGGAATCCTGTCGGTGGACTTCCTGTACGAATCCAAGTAACAGCGTGAGTAGAGAGGATTAGCTCGTGTAGCAGAAGTAATTCACTGCGTAGAAAATAAATCGTTATATACTCGTGATACCCGCGTGTAAGAAGTGTAGGGATTCACGTGCATGCACGCTTTACGTCCGCAGAACAAATTCTGATTAAGTTTTGCTCACGCTAGGATTTTCACTGCGTAATATAGCCGGAGCTTTCATTAAAATTCCGGGACCATGTGATCGCGTGCATTTATGAGGAAGAAAATTACCATGTATAGAAGCTCGTTTACATGCTCAGAAATAATTAAAGACTCATTTATGTACTTATTATCAGGAGTCTGACTGAGATTTTCACGCGTTGTACGACAGTGTTATATCTCTGTCATATGAGTCTATTACTTTTCATAAAAAATAGCAGATGTAGGAAGAATACATCCGGACATCAACGATATACATCCGAAACGGATGTACACTGGGAAGCGGCAGCCAATTATGCAGGCATACAGAAGTCAGCAGAGACAAAATGACGGATGGAAAGACAGATAAAGCAACCGATGAAGGACAGAGAGGTGGATAGACAAAGCTAAAAACATTTAAGTAGCACACCGCGATAGAGACAAACACAAAATAACCACACATAGGGTTAAACGTACCAAACATACCAATTATATTGTTTTAGTTGGATACTCGACTATAGTTTCACATGGGCAGATTCTTTCCTAACGGCTACTCTTTCCGGACTCTGTAAAAAGCTCAATGCTGGCATTATCGTCCAGGGATGGAAACGCTAGCAATTTGCTAAAAGGGAAAATACATCTCTGACTATGCAGTAAGTAAAACCCACCACTTGAAAGATGGGTAGGCAAACTTTTTTACGAGCGTTCGCGCCACAAGTATGTCAAGGCTGGACAGAATTATGTAGACCACACCATGGTCTTCTACTATTAGAAGGCCACAATACTCCGTGCTCATATACCGCTCGCTTCACTGGCTGCGGTTATACAAATTAACCACGCAATAACAAGCCTCCGAAAACTTCCTGTCCCGTTAAAATGGCGAGTCAAATTGATAATGGGTTGCGAATAATAACCCGAAGCAAATTACATTAACAGCACGCGCGTGTTATTAAAACCTGCTGAATAACTATGGTTGCAAAACTCACCAGGCTTTCCTTCCCTCGGCGATGTCCAGAAATTATGTATGCTGAACACTGTATGCTAGCGACTGTTGGTTGTAAAACGTCTAACCACTGCACCATGCATTCCTGTAAACATTGACGCACGGTACTATGTAATAACGTCAGCACTGATGACTACTGTCACGTCCTTGAGTTTCACGCAATGTCATTTGCATACGTGCGATTCATTGTCATCCACATGTGGCTAATCGTAATAAGAATTGAATTCATCATCAAGTTAAAATCAAAATTAAAACCCAACTTTGAATCTACCCATCCATCTATCCATCCATCCATCCATTCATCCATCCATCCATCCATCCATCCATCCATCCATCCATCCATCCATCAGTTCGCCCGTCCGTCCATCCATCCATCTTATAGGATATTGTTTCGATTTAAGATAAGTTGAGAATAAACTAGTGCAATTATGTTCCGCTAAGAGAGCGTAAGCACGGTAGCGCTTCAGCTGTATATTAAGCAGGCGGCTTGCTGCGTCGTCCTTAGCCGGGCTGTGGCAGTAATATACGTCCAGCTGTTTTACAGATTGCATCGCTCGTTTTAGGGCACGGGCGGGTTTACCCATAGTAAACATCCTAAGCAGTCGATCGGTCAGTTCACTCAATATATGCAGCGGGATTGATTGTTTGGTGCGTAAGAAACTGTCTGTACATAGTATAGGTGGCGATAGTGTTTTTGTTCCACCGCCCATTAAATTGAGCAAGAGCTAATAATACCCTTATTAGCTCTCATAGGTATTATTTATTAGGTAATATTAGCTCTTGATATCAGGCGTCTTAATTCCCCCCCCCCCATACTGATCCCCATTTAAATCCCAAGTCGTTCACAACTGCCCGTAATGTGCGTGAATAGATTTTTCCGCGGCTGTGGGTGTCTATACGCAATGTCATTTCAGCCCGCGACGGGTTAGCTTCCATCACCTGGCTAGAGTTGGATGGCTATAGAATCAATCGCTTTCTGCTCAGCGTATCGCACACAGATTGTACCATCGCGTCTTTACACACTTTACACTCACTATCCGTGAGACGGTGCATCACGACCCTAGCCAGGATCGACGTGGCTCGATCTATACGTGCGCGCGATCGGTGAATTCGTCCCTATTCAAGCTGACCCCTGCTTCCACGCACGCACACACGCACGCACGCACGCACGCACAGAGACACGCACGCACGCAGACACGCACAGAGACACACGCCCGCACACACACACGTACGCACACATGCACGCACAGGGACACGCACGCCAGCAGCTATATAATCCCTGATCATGAGGCGAACACCATTGTAAAATGCTTTCGTGTATGCGCTGAAAGCGTGAAATGCGATGCGATGGTGATGATGCCAGCATCTCGTGCGATGTGCAGCAATGCGCTGTTGTTTTTTTCCATCTCGGCATGGTCCCGCGGGAGATGCGAGGACGCTCGCAGCTGCTTCTGTGCTAACACATGAGGAGGAGGAGGAGGCAAGGGTGCACGCTAGCCACGCGGCTTCTCCTCCACCGCCCGTCGACCGAGCACAGCGGTCAAACGTGAGGGTGAGGGGTGTGTGTATGCAGGGTACCCCGGACAGAGGGTTTCTGGCATCAGTCTCCCATATACATACGTATAGTACGTGTATATATTCGTCAAAATACTCGTCATTTGAATAGGTACTGGGCATAAGTAATATGTTTTCAGTTTTTCCCAGGCGAACTATATTCGCGCATATAAATTTTCCCCCGTGATCGTTCTGACATACCTAGCATTCATTACTCCAGGATCCATACTACTTTATCGGTATGGTGCACTGACAGCATCACTGGTTCAAATATAGGAAAAGTAAATAGTAGAGGAACGGATATTGGTTTCTATATTGAACGAGCTTTTGAATAGGGATGACGTCAGATGATATAGCAAAACTCGCATGGATGCGATGCATGGCGGACTAAACACAACACCTCGCGCACGCATACAGCCCGTCCTATCGATGATGGTTTCATCTGATAATTTCTTCCAGCTTCGACACGTCCGTCGTTGTTATAGCAAAGATATTGCAAAGTCATGGAAATTGGCGCCCATTTTGGATTCATGCAAATTATGCAAATTGCCGTGGGATGATTTCTTAGGACTTTTAGTATGTTGTTCTGGAGACTTCACTGAAACGCACTGCCGTGAAATAATTTCTGTTGCTTTTTTTTCACGCTCAAATGCTAGATTTCCTGGACTATGTTGGTTGTGCATAAAAAAACATGCGCATATTTATGAGAATATACTTCGTTTTATTGCTGGGTATAAAGCTCCAATGGTCCTACTCAAACATGCAGCGTATATATATACTCCTCATACATAGTTGCTGCTGAATCACCCCCGGATGGAGTGTTCAGATTACCTCACGCCTAGATAATATGCGGAGACGACCTCTCTCCCAGATAGATGGTAGAGAGAGAGAGAGAGAGAGCTCCAGTATGTTGAATAGGCGCATACCGAATATATCACTATTCGACATGCGAAGCGCTTTTGCATGTCGACTAGTAAAAAAATATCTGCAGAAAAGTCTATAATTATCCTATACGACATGGCCACGGAACAGGTTGATAGTCGGTTATGGCTCTAGACTGGCTCCGAGTCGCTACGTGCAATCGTGCTTACGCGTAATTAGAGCTCGCGTTAAACGACTTTGTGCTAGTCTACGCTAGATAAAAGTGGCGTTTATTCGGCATTTCCAAGCAAAGAAATTTATTTGACGTTTAAGGAGCTAATGCGTAGGAACTCTGTAGCCGTGACTTTTATTTTCTAATACAGCAGCTCACATGGACTTAACACAACATATTACTTTCTGAATATGAGTATATTATAGCACTACCATAGTACACTAGTATATAGCACTACCAAAACATAATATTAGAGCGAATATGTGTGCGTGGATGTGCGTGGATGTGTGGGTGCGCGTGGAGGTAACTGAGTAGTAGTGAAGGTGTGTTATATCTACCCACCTACGGTTTGTAACAGAGGTGACTGGGTTGGGTGGTTAGCTGAGAGCGTGGGGTGGGGTTGGGGTGGACGACAGCTATAAAGGTTCACGACCTGATATCCTGTCACCATGCAACGATGCCCTTATATTGTCATCGCTTACATCGTTAACGCGTTGATCGGGTTTTTAACGATATACTATTAAATTATTGATTAGCTACACAGCATGATCGTGCAAGATTTCATATTGAAGCACAATTAAATAACTCCAGCAAAACAGTTCAAAACAGTCCGCCCCATGAATGCCCGTTATTGCTGCATGCACACAGAGGACATCTGGTGGGAAGTGCGAGTCAAGACACGTCCCTTGAGCAACACACTGGTAATTCGCTACGATGGTAAACAAGCGTAAATCTCCGATATATTTCCCCGATATTACCCAGCGGGAGTTCTACTGCCTCGCCGAATTGTCATTGATAAATCTACGCGGCCAGCCGTAATGCTGTGTATAGCAGACTGTACGTCGTTCTCCTACGTACGCAATAGATCGCATTGTATTATATTGGGTTTATTACCAACCTTGCGCTGTATATATGTGTATAGCGACGAGGCTGTCAATATATTTATGACGCGCGTATGAGAGCGTGAGCAGCATTGATAGACTGCGTAAGGTGAGGGCCAACGAAGTCACCGAGTAGTCATATTGCCTTGTCTAGTGAAGTATCACTTACTCCATCAGTTACTCAAGCGCATACGCGGCCGTGTGCATTTCGCACACGCACCGCCGACAAAGAGTAGTGATATCCTTGGTAACGGATACACGGCGGGCAGACACACACACCGACGCGCGGCTGTTAGAATAAACCTCTACACTCGTCCTACAACATACACGGCCCTGTCTTGTAGCTAGGAGAATCCTAGGACGCACACATTGCTAGCTATGTGTACCTACCTACGCGCGCATCAATCCGTCTATATACACTCATCCTGCAATACGCACGGCACTGTCTTGTAGCTAGGACGCACACATTGCTAGCTATGTTTGCTAGCTATGTGTACCTACCTACGCGCGCATCAATCCGTCTATATACACTCATCTGCAATACCGCCCGGCGCTGTCTTGTAGCTGACGCACCATTGGTAGCTAATGTTTGGCTAGCTCTGTGTCGCTACCTACGCGCGCATGTCAATCGCGTCTATATACCCTCTTCGCTGCAATACGCACGGCACTGTCTTGTAGGCTAGGACGCCACATTGCTAGCTATGTTGCTAGCTATGTGTACCTACCTCGCGGCGCATCAATCCGTTAATATACACTCAATCTGCAATACGACCGGCAAGCTGTCTGTAGCTGGACGCACACATTGGCTAGCTATATGTGTACCTACCTACGTGCGTATCATCCGTCTATATCCCTGCTGTGGCTGTGACACGGCTCCTATACTGTATAACGCTGCCGCTCAGATAGCGGATAGTTTATCCCGAACGTGTGATGTGATGCTGTGTGCTAGCAATGCCGCGGCTAAGTGCCATCGACACCTGCCTCTGCCTTACAGAGCGCTACTCGGTAACAGCGAGAGTGTGAGTATCTACAGACGAAATCATGGCGACGATTGACGTCGCCGCACCGATGCTTAAGCGAGGTCGCGCACGAGCATGCCACCGCTGCTCTGTAAGGTGAAGACGTGCGCCACGGCCGTCCGTTCGGGGACCGCTGTTCGTGTCCGGATGTTGCGTACCGATGTTGTCGAATGTAGGCGAGTCTTCCGTGCGATACTGGTGAGCCGTCGTCAGTAGTATCGGTGGGGGCGGCACGTATAATCGTAATACGCAGGCAGCGCGCCGCGCACGCATGCACGCTCGCTAGCTACATACGCAGACTGCGAGCGCTAGCAGCGGAGGCTGCACAGTGAATGATGATGCGGGGATGTATGCTGGTAGTGCATCTGGCTTGCTGCCTGCTGGCTGTCGTGCTGCTGCTGCTCTGCTGGCTGGTTGATGCTTGCTGCTGATGATGATACTGCGTGGCTGCTGCTGCTGCTGATGATGATGATGATGGTACTGATGCTGCTGCTGCTTGCTGGTACTGATGTGGCTGCTGCTGCTGCTGCTGGTTGTGGTGATTGCTGCTGCTGCTGGTACTTGCCGCTGCTGCTGGCTGGTACTGATGCCGTGCTGCTCGCTGCTGACGCGTAGCTGACTGCTGGCTTGTTAGACTAATGTTGGCTGCTGCTGCTGCTGCTGCTTGTGTGATGGTGGTGCTGCTGCTGCTGCTGCTGCTGCTGCTGCTGCTGCTGCTGCTGCTGCTGCTGTGTGGTGGTGGTGGTTCTCTTGCTGCTGCTGATGCTGTTGGTATTGATGCTGGCTGCTGCTGTGCTGCTGATGGTCACTGATGCTGCTGCTTCTGCTGCTGCTGGTGTTACTGGTGTTGCTGCTGCTTCTGCTGCTGCTGGTGTTACGCTGCTGCTGCTGCGTACCGATAGGCCAATAGGGCCAGATGGGGTTGAATATACAGTCAGCGCTGATCAGCGGGCTGTGGTCATATAACTGCAGCAGGCAGCAGAAGCAGCAGTTGGGGAGAGTGTTCTCTCGTAAAATCTAGCGAATTGATGGCGATATCAGCGGCAGCCGCGCGTGTGAGTGATGAGAGACACGCACGGCGTCGCCGCGTGAGTAATGCTTGTAATATTCGTCGCGCAAATCACGTCTACTTTAGCGACGAGAGAGGAAAATGGCTATTCGAGTTTTCATCGTCGCTTTTAGAAAAATTCACGACGGCGGCTGTCACTGCGTTAGGTCACGCTGTGGTGTGACGTCTGCGCCCCCCCCCCCACACTCTCTCTCTCTCTCTTCCTCTCTCTCTCTCTTCTCTTCTCGCTATCTCTCTCTCTATCTCTCTCTCTCTCTCTCATCTCTCTCTCTCTCTCTCTCTCTATATATATATATATATATATATATATATATCCTCTCTCTCTGTCTCTCTCTCTCTCTCTCTATTTATATATATATATATTATATTTATAACACACACACACACACACATATACATATGCATGTGTGTGCGTGCGTGTGCGTGCGCGCGATTATGTGTACAGCATTAGGTAATGCAGTAAACTCTATACTGCATCGCTCTATGATCGCTCTAACCGTTGTGCTCTTCTCGGATTACCTTTTATGTGCTCATTAAATTCGAAGATTTGGGGTGGTGTCAGAGCATTCTAACGTCTTGGCATTCTCGCGAAGCGTAAACTTAAATTTTTCGCATAATTTTAATGTAAATTTAAGGGCGAATTATATAACAGTTATTTTCGACGAAGATACTCTGAAAGATCTGAATCTGCCTGTCGGCTGTTATGCACATGCAAGGCGCGATGAATACCTTAGCATCGACTTCGCAATCGTGTTTCACGCACGCGCAAGACTTAATAAAACGAGCAGTCTTGCCTGTATACTAAAAATACTTAGGACAAACTTATGCATATATAAAATCATAGCGAATAGAAATTCTTATATGTACAGAGAAAGTATATTTGCAATATTTTAGAAATTTATCTATGGCTGAATAGGCTAAAATCCGGGTTGCCGCATGCGTAGTAGCTGCTGAATGATTCAATAATTTTGATTCAAAAATGAATTTAAAATTAGAGCTGGGCTACCTCGAGTAGATTTCTGTGATAAATGTCCATCGCATAAACTCTGGTAAAATATGGTACGACGCCCTAGCTTGCAGGGTACCCCGGAAGAGGGTTTCTGCATCAGTCTTCCCATATACATGTACGTTATATATTCGTCAAAATACTCGTCATTTGAATAGGTACTGGGCATAATAATGATGTTTTCAGTTTTTCTCAGGCGAATAAAAAAATCGCGCATATAAATTTTCCCCCGTGAGTGTTCTGACATACCTAGCATGTCATTATTCCAGGTCCATACGTATTTATCGGTATGGTGCACTGACAGCATCACTGGTTCAATATAGGAAAAAAAAAAGTAAATAGTAGAGGAGTATTGGTTTCTATTTGAACGATCTTTTGAAATAGGGATGAGTCAGATGATATAGCAAAACTCGCATGGATGCGATGGCATGGCGGGACTAAACACAACACTCGCGCACGCATACAGCCGCGTCCTATCGATGATGGGTTCAACTGATAATTTCTTCCAGCTTCGACAGTCGTTGTTGTTATAGGCAAAGATATTGCAAAGTCATGGAAATTGGCGCCCATTTTGGATTCATGCAAATTATGGCAAATTGCCGTGGAATGATTCTTAGGACTTTTAGTATGTTGTTCTGGAGACTTCACTGAAACGCCTGCCGTGAAATAATTTCTGTTCTTTTTTTGTTTGTGCTAGATATCCTGGACTATGTTGGTTGTGCATAAAAAAACATGCGCATATTTTATGAGAATATACATTCGTTTTATTGCTGGTATAAAGCTCCAATGGTCCTTACTCAAATATGCAGGCGTATATATATACCCTCATACATAGTTGCTGGCTGAATCACCCCGGATAGAGTGTTCAGATTACTCACGCCTAGATAATATGCGAAGACGACCTCTCTCGGCAATAGATTAGTAGAGCTTACTCCTACAGATAGAGGCTAACCTCCTACCAGATAGAGCTAACCTTCCTACGAGTTAGAACTAACCTCCTACAGATAGAGCTTACCTCCCTACAGATAGAGCTAACCTCCTACCAGATAGAGCTACCTTCATACAGATAGAGCTAACTCCTACCAGATAGAACTAACGCTCCCTACCAGATAGACAGCTCCATAGAGCTACCAAATCAGAGCTACTCCTACAGAAGAGCTAACCTTCATACCAGATAGAGCATTACCTCCGCTACCAGATAGAGCTACCTCCTACAAGATAGAGCTAACTTCCTACAGATAGAACTAACCTCCCTACCAGATAGAGCTTCCCTCGCTACCAGATAGAGGCTTAACCTGCCTACAGATAGAGCTAACCTTTATAGCAGATAGAGCTTTACCTCCTACAGATAGAGCTTAACTCCCTACCAGATAGGCTACTGCCTACAGTAGAGTAACCTCCCTACCAGATAGAGCTAACCTCCCTACCAGATAGAGCTAACCTCCTAGCAGACTAGAGTAACCTCCTAACAGATAGAGCTTACTCCATACCAGATAGGTACGGCCTCACTACAGATAGAGCTAACCTACTACCAGTAGAACTAACTCCATCCAGATAGAACTAACCTCCTACAAGATAGAGCTAACCTCCCATACGCAAGGATAGAGCTACCTTCATACCAGATAGAGGATAACGTCCATACCGATAGAGCCTCCTACCAGATAGAGTTACCTCCCTACCAGATAGAGCTAACTCCCTACCAGATAGAGCTAACCTCCCTACAGATAGAGCTACCCTCCTACCAGATAGAACTAACGTTCCTACCAGATAGAGCTAACCTCCATACCAGACTAGAGCTAACTCGCCTACAGATAGAGCTAACCTCCATACCAGATAGAGCTAACACCCTACCAGATTAGAGCGTAACTCCTACAGATTAGAGCCTACGTCTCTACATAGCACTCATAAGATAGAGCTAACCTCCATACCAGATAGAGCTAACCTCCCTACCAGATATGAGCAGTTAACCTCCCTAGCAGATAGAGTTACCTGCCTACAGATAGCCTCTCCCGAGCAGACTAACCTCCTCCAGATAGAGAGCTACCTGCGCCTACGCAGATGAGCTAACATCACTACCAGAATGAAGCTACCTCCCTACCAGATAGAGCTAACCTCCATACAGATAGAGCTACCTCCTACACAGATAGAGCTAAACCTCCGTACCAGATAGATCGAGTTAACCTTCCTACGCAGATTAGAGCTTACCTCCCTAACCAGATAGCAGCTAACCTATCTACCAGATAGAGCTAACCTCTCTACAGATAAGAGCTACCTCTCTACCAAGATAGAACTAACCGTCCCTACCAGTATAGAGCTACAACTCCGCTACCAGATAGAGCTAACCTCCCTACCTAGATAGAGGCTAACGCTCATACCAGATAGAGCTAACCTCCCTACCAGATAGAGCTAACCTCCTACCGGAGATGAGCTAACCTCCTACCAGATAGAGTTAACCTTCCTAAGCAGATAGAGCTAACTCCCATACCAGCATAGAGGCTAACCTCACTTACCAGATAGAGCTAACCTCCTACCAGATAGAGCTAACCCCTACCAGATAGAGCTAACTTCATACCAGATATAGAGCTGAACCTCCCTACCAGATAGAGCTAACCTCCTACCAGATAGAGCTAACCTCCCGTACCAGCATAGAGCTAACCTCACTACCAGTAGTAGCGAACCTTTCCATGACCAGATCAGAGCTAACTCCCTACAGATAAGAGCTACCTCCTACAGATAGAGCTAACCTCCCTACCAGTAGAGCTAACTACTACCAGATAGTGGTAGCGCTTGCTGACTGCCAGATGGTAGGTGCGTGAGACACAGTCAGTGGGTAGACGACGTTTCTTAGCGTAACATATTACGTTTAGTTTATCCCCGTGTATTGCTGTTTGATCCTCGCAGTCAGTTAACGGCAAAGCTCGTACAGCTGTGGCGACGCAACAAACTCTGCGTGGCAGACAGCTAACTGCCTGTCTCTCCCAGCTTTATGCCGCTTCTCTCTCTCCTCTCTTTTCTTCTCTCTCTTTTTCTCGCTCTCTCCTTAACTAACGTGTACCCAGCGAACAGACGCCTCCGTATCAAATGACTATTTTGACCGGAGCGGGTTGTACTACGTTTATCGCGTAAAAG
>NW_014577152.1:580614-583498 GCF_000485595.1 Priapulus caudatus
CACACACACGCACACACACACGTATACACACACGTACACACACACGTACACATACGTACACAGACGTACACACACGTACACACACGTATACACACACGTACACACACACGTACACATACGTACACAGACGTACACACACGTACACACACGTATACACACACGTACACACACACGTACACATACGTACACAGACGTACACACGCACACACACACGTATACACACACGTACACACACACGTACACATACGTACACAGACGTACACACACGTACACACACGTACACACACACGTACACAGACGTACAAACCCGTACACACAAGTATATACGGGGAAACACACGTACATACGGGAACACGTACTCTGCTGGCCCCTGCCCGCTAGAAAACACGCGTAGAAACACTATATTGGTGTGCGTAGCCGAGGGCACGGAACTATATATTATCTCGTTTTGCATTACGCGTCTATTGCTATGGCAAGCGCACTATAGTGTGATTGCACTCGATATGTATAGCAGTTACGACTAATCGTAGTTCGACATGCTAAAGTTTGTTGTCGAAATGCATTTGTCGGTATGCATCCACGGAGTTAATTATGCTGCAGTACGCAATTCCAATTAATCAGCAGGAGCTTATTATCTCTCATTTCCGTACTCGCTAATACCGATATACTTATCGAATATTATTATCGCGCGACTACACATTGTCAGTGCAACTCATTTGCAAAGAGAACACGTATAGTTAATCTTGCTATCGTTCTTCTTCGGAGTCGACTGCCCCGAGTGAGATATCGAGCATGGTTACTGTTGCCAGTGGCGCCGGATGCAGTGAGCAGATATTGACGGAAATTATGCAATAGCGAACTGCTGACCGCATTGCGTAATATGTAGATGTCGCACTTGTTCAATTACGTTTGGATTAACTGCACTCGATTACTTCGATTACCTCCCCGCGTTTATCGAAGTTATCGGGAGCGCTTAACCGATCCAGGGTAGTTGTCGTGGGCCATGCTATATGTATAGTTACGCACATTGGAGCGAAATGCCGAGCCTGTATTGCGCGCATGTGCACTGCATCCTTACTGATCCCATCTCGCTTTATTTTTAAAGCCGTAAACGCTTTACGTGATCTTCTTTCAATAGCAGATTCTCTATATTAAAATATTACATTTCGACGTCGATTACTCACGCGCTACTGGTTTACTGGAACCATTACAAGGTGTTCGAAGCGTGTAACCGCTATCGGGGGGAATAGGAAGCCTATCCTGTTCATGTTACTCGCACTAATATGATTATTCTACTGAGCCACGTGGGGCACATCGAACACGTACGATCTGCTCACGAACCGCTAGATGGCAGTGCGGTAATTCTAACCTTCGCGGCATCTAGACCAGGTAACGGCATCGGCCGGCGTTTGCTCCCGGCTAGCTCGTGACCGGTGTGAGATATCGGCTGGCCACCGGTTTAGTTCCGCCGGTCTCTCATAAAGCACAGGATGTCGTGCCTAAGTGGCGTGGAAACATTAACGAGTGCGATGAGCGATTGGTGCGCGCGCGCGCGCTTGCGTATCTGCCTTGCGTCTGTATTTGGCTTACAACTATTGTGCGCAGGGTGTGAGCTCAAGGTTATAGTGTGGAGATTTCGGGGGTGTGTAACTCACAGGAGCAGTAGACTAGATCAGGATGGATAGATTGAACTCACAGTATAGATAGAATAACCACCCAGCTAACAAAGTTATATGTTTCTTGAATGTTATGGGAATGTTTCTTTTAGGTTAGCAGAACATTATTCAGTAACGTTCTAATAACGTGTTTTAGGAAAGTTTTCCAGACATTCTGAGAACGTTTTTACCAAATGTTAGGCAGTAACATTCACACTACTTTCAGATAACATTGATCAACCTCCGAAAATGACATATTAACGGCAGCATGCGCTGCAGCCGTATCTCAATATCTCGAGGCTACGGGTACGGCGGTCCCACACACAAGTACAAACAGTTACCCTATCCCTATCCCCAACCCTAACCCTAACACTAACTCTAAACCGACTCGATTATCTTATATACACGTGATATAGTACCCAAATTAATCTATGGTGTATAACATTTTGCTTTCAATATTTTGCATCTGAACTGACAATCAATCCCAACCAACTGGTGTAGGCTAGCTGGCACAATAATGTTTATTTTCATACTTCAAATCCGAGTGTTTTCTAGCTCATCAAGAGATCTTAATCGTGAATTAAATCGTTAATTAATTTCCAACGGCATTATTTTGTGGGAAAGCGACGCATGCGCAAATGGACTGCCGTACCCGTAGCCTCGAGACATTAATCTCCCAACAGTAATTTCCTAAAAATGATGATATGATCTGATGAATCATAAACAAAAATACATTTGATACCTGTGCTATAGTTTGCAACATCACAAAAACGGCAATTAGGAGTTTTGAACCCATCCGAGAACGGTTAACGTTTTCCGAACATTCCAAGAACATGACTTTCTCACCAAGTAAAACCAATGAATGCATAACGATATGGGAATGTTCTTAGAATATTTTTGGCTAATGTAACCAAACTAGAACCTCCAGCGAATGTTACGAGAATGTTCCGTGTTTGCTGGGAGGATAGAGAATACATGGCCCTAATAATGTAGTAACGACAATAACGTGGGTTATTTACAGGCAATAGCTAGAGGATAGACTGCAGGATGTAGCAATAGGTTACAGCTATACGCCAGAGCAAGTTGTAGCTACAGGCTTAGGCCCAGAGAGAGAAAGAGAGAGATAGAGATAGAGAGAGAGAGAGAGAGAGAGAGAGAGAGAGAGAGAGAGAGAGAGAGAGAGAGAGAGAAAGCGCGCGCGCGAGAGAAAGAGCGAGATAGAGATATAT
>NW_014577152.1:583508-592181 GCF_000485595.1 Priapulus caudatus
AAACAAGAACGCGATATATAGAGTATTATATATATAATATATATATATCGATATATATACGATATATACGATATATATATATATATGATATATATACGATATATACGATATATATCGAAATATATATATATCGATATATATACGATATATACGATATATATATATATACGATATATATACGATATATACGATATATATCGATATATATACATATCGATATATATCAAAGCGTTTATGTACTATTAATCAGCATAATATACAAGGAGATTTGAATAGAATGAATAGTCTAAGTAGTCGAAGAAACGAATATTTACTTAGAAACGAGTTGCATCAGATGTTGCAATAATGGTATCAGCCACGGGTTGCGTCAGCAGGGGAAACGATTGCACCAGCTAACGAAATTTGCGTAGTGTTTTGACAACGCGTGCTAAACAACGGCACGTAGGGGGGCGGTGCCAGCTAGGTATATAAGGCGCACCGAATCGCAGCACAAGAGCGTTATTTTTTACGCTAGGTAGGAAGAAGAAGAAGAAGAAGAAGAAGAAGAAGCAGAAGAAGAAAAAGAGGAAAGAGGGAGAAAGCATTTTAAGTCTCGGGAAGAGAGATAACGGAGGGAATAGACGCACGGGTTTTCAGGTAGGTAGAACAACGGGAGAGGGGAATAAAACGGGAAGGAAAGAAGACTACAGGTAAAATGGGGGCTCAGCCGGGATCTTTCACTACAGGTGGAGAAGAACCGGATTTCAGTTAGGTAGAGCCAGGAGCGACTACGAGGGAGACACCCTTGGAGGCTACCTAGGTCTACGCGAAGAAAGGACGAACGTGAGAGGGGAAGACGAAGCCGGCGACGCGTTAATGCTTTAATCTTAGTCTAGAGGTTATAGGATCCGCTGCATATACGAATGCCGGGGAATTATTTGTAAGCTTGTAGGAAGCAATAAAACTATAACCGTACAGTTAACCGAATCTAACTGTGTTCTGTTCCACTGGTACTACCTGTTATAGACGCTACGGCATCACCGTCCTGTCTTTCAGCAGGAGCGAACACTGAATCCGCACAACTAAAACACATGTTAACTATATAACGTCTGTCATACCGTAGTCGGCTACCCCTAGGGCCACTACAGGTAAAATGGGGGCTCGTGCCGGGATGTTCGCATGAAGGAGTAGCAATAGCAAGCGTACCAGTGTTATAGATTAATAGTGAGCGGGGGTAAAATCATGTCGAGTTTTATAAAGTCTTTAAAGAGAATACGGGACTTTCTGACGCCCACGGGGAACCTATGGAGCGATGTGAAACGGGCCGCCGAGGCAAATAAGTCATCGCCACACCAGCGAAGCGAAAGGGAAAGGGTGGACGAGTCCATTATTTTCAGAAGGGGGGAGGTACCGACGACCAGTCATGATGGCGTATCCACACCGGAGAAGTTTTCTATGGATAGGAAGATATCTCAGGAGGCAGCCAAGGATGATAAGGAGAAGATAACAGGATCGGAGAGGAGATTACCGGAAAGCTGGAAAGGAAATGAGCAGGAAAGGGGACAGAGATACAATGCACCCCTACCCCACGCTGGAACGAGCCAGGAAAGCTTACACTGGGGAAGTCCGATCAGACAGCACGGCAGCATTCCGAAAGCATAAAACGGCAGCATAAATTCAGATTTCTTACCTGACGGGAAGAAGATATTTTACTGGCACCTGAAAAAGATACGGTTACGGTTGGGCATATGCTATTCACAAGGAAGGAGTCGATGCATGGCATGCCGGTAGCACGTGAGAGCAGTCCTTGGCGCAGTACACCGGTAAAGAAAAGAAAACCTCCGAACTTTAGGAAGGGAGATGGAACTGCCTTGAGGCACTTCCTAATAAAATTCGAGATGACGGCAAGCTATAACCAATGGCAAGGGAGTGCATGGGGGATTCAATTAGGATTATGCTTGGAGGGTGAAGCTCTAGAAGCAATGATTGAGATGCCACGATCACAGCATGCTGACTACGACAAGATTGTTGCCTGTTTGCAACGCAGATTCGATCCGGTAGAGCGAATCCACGTTTATCGGAGTGAGCTACGTCGTAGGAACAGAAAATTTGAAGAAACACCCGAGGAATACGGCGCTGTCATGCGGCAGTTATTCGCTCGTGCATACCCTGGCATAATAGGTTTTCAGACGGAGCAGATCCTGATCGACAAATACCTGGAAGGAATAGGGGATGTAGAAATACAACGCTATGCACTCTTGCAATGACCAAGAACGCTGGACGAGGCTATAACTCGGGTAGCACAGTATGAGGCCGTTACAAGAGAAACAGTACATCGCCGAAAGCCGCCACCAGGTGGAAGCACTTACGTACGAGCTGTGATGCAACCAGTGGATCTAGTGTCGAGGCTACGGGAAGAGATGCAAGAAGGGATGAGAAGCCTGAGACAGGAAATGGTTAGGATCATGAAGGACATTGAAGGTCAAGTGCAACAAAATACAGCTAGGGCTGGAAGCAGAGGTCAAAGGTCGGGGGAAAACATGCAGAATGCACCATTTAGCAGAATGGTAAAACCTCCACAGAATAGGACAAGAATAGCTGAAATCGAATGTTATTATTGCAGGAGAATGGGACACATGCAGAGAGATTGCCCACGGAGATTGCAACACGGCAATATTTCAGATAATCGCGCACCACGGACAGGAGTTGCCGAGATGAGTCAGCGACCGTTAAACTAGAACGGGCTAGGAGTAGAGTCGGTAGCCTGGTCCATAGTAAGCCGACTGAGGGAGCTACACCACGAACTACTGGTTTCACACTCTCTCAGAAGGGCAAGATAGAAGAAAGCGATAATACAGAAAATAGTTCAGGCTAGGCTGAAGCCACACAGATACCTACTATCTTAGTAGCACTCCTGCAATGTCATCTCACATGGGTGATACCTGTGAAAGTAGAGGGATGGGACATAACATTTTTAGTAGACAGCGGATCAAGTACGAAACTGATAAATGAAGATAGGTTCAACGACATCAAAGCAAGTACCGGGCTGCAGCTGATAACAAGAAAGAGAGATCTGAAGATGGCGAACGGCACAGCAATGGATAGTCCTGGAGAGACTGCTGTCCGTCTAGAAATCGCCGAGCATACCTACCATAAGAAAACAATGGTTATCGCACAATTAGAGGATTTAGATTGGGATTTTGGGACTCGACTTTCTCGTCCCAAACAATGCTATCCTGAACATTACTACAGGAATGCTATCACTCGATGGGAGAGAGGTTCAAGGATTTTGGACAGGTGGAGAGAATGGTAGACGAGTATACGTGAATAAAACGACGATGCTGAGGCGAGGGAAAAGATACAGAATCCCTGGATGGACTTATGCTGACGATAAGAAATCCAAAGAAAAGCAAGTGCCAATCCCAGAATTTCAGAAGCTGGAAACACAGGGTATTCGGGTGGAGCAGACGGTATTCCCAAGGGAGGTGATGAAAGTACTCTTGGTTATCTCCCACAAAGGAGAGAGGCCTACCCTGTTGTTGGAGGATGAGCAAGTGGGGGAACTCAAACCAGTGGAGGAGAGTGAGACACAGCAAGGACAGCAGCTGGTAAGCGTTCTGGACGGCATGGCACCCACAAAGTTAGCTGATCACCTACAGAACCTACTGGATAGGGTAGATGCAAGACTGAGACCGGAGCAGCGAAGTAAAGTGGCTGGGGCACTACATAGCTATCAAGATATATTCGCGGGACTGGGAGATGGTCTCGGGAGGACGAATATCGTTAAGCATAAGATAAATATAGGTAATGCGCGACCAATAAAGCAGTTACCGCGTCGAGTTCCGTTCCACCGGCAGGCAGACATGGATAAGGAAATAGCGGACATGGTAGCAAAGGGAGTCATCGAACCAGGAAGCGGATCTTGGGCGTCACCTGTCGTGTTAGTAGCTAAGAAGGATGAAAGTGTCCGGTTTTGCATTGACTACAGAAGGGTTAACTGCGTAGTTCGAAAAGATGCGTTCCCATTACCTAGAATGGACGATTTACTTGACGCACTGGGAGGAGCATACTGGTTTGCAACATTGGACTTAGCAGCAGGCTACTGGCAGGTAGAAATGGACGAGGAGTCAAAGGATGTCACTGGATTCTCCACAAAGGACGCTTTGTGGCGATTTCGTGTGATGCTGTTCGGATTGTCCGACGCACCGGCGACCTTTCAGCGACTAATGGGAGTGGTCTTGCTGGGCTTGCTAGGCCGGAAGTGCGTAATTTACCTGGATGACATCATCATCTTTGGAAAGACGTTTGAGGAGACACTCGAGAATCTAGAGACAGTTTTCGATCGGCTGAGAGCAGGAAACCTGAAATTAAAGCCAGCGAAATGCCATGTATTTCGGACGACAGTTAAATACCCAGGGCATATAGTGACGGGAGGAGGATTAGAGTGTGATCCGGCCATGATAGAGGCAGTAGCAAACATGGCAGACACCACCATCAGTGGGAGAGACTCGAAGTTTTCTAGGACTTGCTTCATATTACAGGTAATTTATACCTGGATTCTCTACTATAGCAGCGCCTCTCTCGGAGCTGATGAAAAAGAGAGTTAAGTTTAGATGGGGAGAGGAAGAGGAAAGAGCGTTCGGTCAACTCAAGAGGAGATACTGTACGACCAAGAAAGAATTGTTAGCAGTAGTGGTATTTGTCAAACAGTACCACCATTATCTATGAGGAAGACCATTTAAGATAAGAATCGATCATGCATCGTTGACTTGGTTGGTCAATTTCAAGAACCCGGAGGGGATGGTAGCACGATGGATAGCATTATTAGATACGTACGACTTTAAAATTGAGCACCGGAAAGGACAGCATCACCAGAATGCAGATGCGTTGTCACGTAAGACAGTAGGGAAATGCCCTAAAGAGAACTGCCCAGATAGCAGGCATGAAAGGATGGGAGAGGATGCCCGACCGGCGAGGGAGATGCACTTAGTGGAAGAGAAAACGCACGTTCAGGAGGAAGAAGACGAGGAAAGTAGTAGCGATGAACCACCCAGCTGCAGTGGGGAGAAACATTTTCTTCATGTGAGGATAAGGAGCAGCGTGGGCAGGTGTTGGTAGTGACCGAGGAAGAGCAAGAGGATCGCAGAGAAAATCCCAAGGATCAGGGGGAGACCATGATGTATGGAACCCGGAAAATATTAGGAGATTACAGGATAAGGACCCTGTGATTGTTTTCTTCAAGGAACGAAAAGAAGCGGCGTTGGACAGACCTGAGTTTGCAGAAATTGCTGGAATGGGATCGGAGACAAAAGCGTACTGGGGGCAGTGGAATCAATTAGAGGTTCAGGAAGGTAAATTGTATAGACGATGGGAGACGCCAGTCACGCCGACTCATCCCATACTTCAGCTGGTGATACCTAAGAAATTGCAAAGAGAAATATTTTAGCAATTACATTACCATCGGACAGCAGGACATCGAGGAAGGAAACGGAGTAGAGCCAGCATCCAGCAACGGTTCTACTGGCCACACTACACGAAGGATATCAAGAGATGGTGCCAGTACTGCACTGTCTGTGCTCGGAGGCAACCTGGAAAAAGGTTGCGAAAGGGAAGGTTAAAACAGTCGGAAGTAGGAGCGAGTTGAGGAAGAAAGGGGAAGGCAGAGGAGACGTTGAGGGGAGTAAGAGTAGAATAGGAAGACAAAGGCGTATCCAAGGGCGGATACTAATAAAAGTTGGGGGGAGTTGTGGAGATTTCGGGGGTGTGTAACTCACAGGAGCAGTAGACTAGATCAGGATGGATAGATTGACTAAAAACAGGATAAAATATAGATAGCACATAGGAAACGCCTGGGCGCAGCCATCTTGGATCATACATACGGAGGTGGTCTAGGGAAAACAAGGAATGTAAACAAGAACGCAATATATAGGCTAAGAGTATAATAATCAACGCGTTTATGTACTAGTAATCAGCATAATATACAAGGAGATCTAAATAGAATGAATAGTCTAAGTAAGTTGTCGAAGAGAGGAATATTTACTTAGAAACGAGTTGTACCTGTCATACCGTAGTCGGCTACCCCTAGGGCCACTACAATAGCAAAGAACTTATATACTATAGGGATATATATATATATATAATATATAGTATTATTGGGTCAATACATAGATAGTATCAAGCGTCCATAATAGAAATTCTATTATGGACTCTTGATAGTATATACCCGTATATAGGGTCTTTGGGTATAGGGTCAAGGTTATAGCAATGAACCTATATACTATAGGGATATGTACGATGAGGTACTATATATATCACAGCTTCACATCCAAAGACTTGCGTTTCGTCGCGAGCAGCTTTGGGAAAATGTTGCTTATCAGCTCAAAGGTTGTAAACGATTACAGGATATTTGCCCTCCTTCAGCAATAAATGTGTCTAACTGCATAACACGGAATTCTAGTGAACTCCGGCTTGCAAAAGTCCCTCGTACCGGCCGGTACTTCAATAGCCCTGTTCCGTACATGTGCAGGATGATTAACAAATTGTAAACAGGCACTGAATTTTTTACAATAGCATGGATAATTAGTCTTTTACTTGCGCCCCTTTATAAACATTTTGGTCTCTTTGAAATAACTCTCTGGGCAACTTTCGGTTATGTGATATGTTTAATTCTATCGTTGTGTTGCATTTTAATTGTAACAATTTTTGACTAAGGATCAGGTTATTTTAAATATTGTATATATTCTTAAAGATGATTTTAGTTGTAGTGATATAATTTTATGAACCAATATTTTAAGTGATATCTATGTCTTACCACGGGACATATATTATTGTAAATATCATCACTTTCAGTTTTATACTGCCTGATCGTGTTTGCAAAATTTATTTTAATTGTAACGTTGTTAATACTAGTTTTGCAATAAACCTATTATCTATCTATCTATCTGTGAACAGGTAGCACGTTATTATGATAATAACTTCGCCATGAGACAGTGCATCCCCTCCCTGTAAACAGGTAGCACGTTATTCTGGCAATTTAATTCAGCCATGAGACAGTGCATCTCCTCCCTGTGAACAGGTAGCACGTTATTATGACAATAACTCAGCCACATTAGGTAATGCAGTAAACTCTATACTGCATCGCTCCTATGATCGCTCTAACCGTTGTCTCTTCTCGGATTATCCATTTATGTGCTCATTAAATTCGAAGATTAAATGAACGCGTGTCTACTGGAAATTATCAGAGCATTCTAACGTCTTGGCATTCTCGCGAACGTAAACTAAATTTTTCGCATAAATTTTAAAGTAAATTTAAGGGCGAATATAATAACAGTTATTTTCGACGAGATACTCTGAAAAGATCCGAATCTGCCTGTCGGCTGTTATGCACATGCAAGGCGCGATGAATACCTTAGCATCGACTTCGCAATCATGTTTCACGCACGCGAAGACTTAATAAAACGAGCAGTCTTTGCCTGTATTACTAAAAATACATTAGGACAAACTTATGCATATATAAAATCATAGCGAATAGAAATTCCTTATATGTACAGAGAAGTATATATTGGCAAATATTTTAGAAATTTATCTATGCAGAATTGGCTAAAATCCGGGTTCGCGCATGCGCAGTAGCTGACTGAATGATTCATATTTTGATTGAAAAATGAATCTAAAATGGAGCTGGGCTACCCTCAAGTAGATTTCTGTGATAAATATCCATCGCAATAACTCTGGGAAAAGATGGTACGACGTCCTAGCTTGCAGGGTACCCCGGACAGAGGGTTTCTGGCATCAGTGTCACATATACATTTACGTGTATATATTCGTCGAAATACTCGTCATTTTAACGGGTACTAAGCATATGTGACCCAGGATATGACTCCCTACTACATTGGCAAATATTTTAGAAATTTATCTATGCAGAATTGGCTAAAATCCGGGTTCGCGCATGCGCAGTAGCTGACAGAATGATTCATATTTTGATTCAAAAATGAATCTAAAATGGAGCTGGGCTACCCTCAAGTTGATTTCTGTGATAAATGTCCATCGCAATGACTCTTGTAAAAGATGGTACGACGCTCTAGCTTGCAGGGTACCACGGACAGAGCGTTTCTGGCTTTAGTCTTCCAGATACATTTACGTGTATATATTCGTCGAAATACTCGTCATTTTAAGCGGGTACTTAAGCATATGTGATCCCAGGATATGACTCCTCTGACTACGATGGCAAATATTTTAGAAATTTATCTATGCAGAATTGGCTAAAATCGCGGGTTCGCTGCATGCGCAGTAAGCTTGAGACTGAATGAAATCATGTTTGATTAGAAAAATAATTCTAAAATGGAGCTGGGCTACCCTCAAGTTGATTTCTGTGATAAATGTCCATCGCAATGACTCTAGTAAAAGATGGTACGACGCTCTAGCTTGCGCCTTGCAGGGTACCACGGACAGAGCGTTTCTGGCTTTAGTCTTCCAGATACATTTACGTGTATATATTCGTCGAAATACTCGTCATTTTAACGGGTACTAAGCATATGTGCACCAGATACTGATCCATACTAAGTTGGCAAATTATTTTAAGAAATGGATCTATGGCAGAATGGCTAAAAATTCCGGGTTGCCATGCGGCAGTTAGCTTGACTGAATAGATTCATATTTTGATTAAAAATGGTTTAAAATGAGAGGCTGGGGCATACC